>NC_142800.1:20112853-20412853 GCF_049724085.1 Artemia sp. Qi Xiang Cuo
TGTGTTTGTGTTTGTGTGTGTTTGTTTGTGTGTGTGTGTGTTTGTTAGTATGTTGTTTTGTGTTCTTTTTTATGTTTTTTTTTGTGTGTTTTTGTGTTGTGTGTGTGTGTGATTGTTTTTTTTAGTGTGTTTGTTTGTGTGTGTGTTTGTGTCTGTGTGTTTGTGTGTGTGTGTGTTTTTGTCTTTGTATTATTGTGTGTGTATTGGTGTGTGTGTCTGTGTGTGTGTTTGTGTGTTTGTTTGTGTGTTTGTGTGTGTTTGTGTTTGTGTGTGTGTGTGTGTTTTTGTTTTTGTGTGTGTCTGTTTGTGTGTGTTTTTGTGTGTGTTTGTGTGTGTGTGTGTTTGTTTGTGTGTGTTTTGTTTTTATTGTGTGTTTGTGCGTGTGTTTGTGTGTGTGAGTGTTTGTGTGTCTTTGTGTGTGCGTGTTTGTGTGTGTGTGTGTTTGTGTCTTCCCTTGTGATTTTGTGTGTTTTTGTGTGTGTGTGTGTTTGTTTGTGTGTGTGTGCTTGTTTGTTTGTGTTTGTATGTATGTGTGTGTGTGTGTTTGTGTGTTCGTGTGTGCTTGTGTGTGTTTGTTTGTGTTTTTTTGTGTGTTTGTGTTGTGTGTGTGTTTGTTTTTTTGTGTGTGTGTTTGTGTGTGTGTGTGTGTGTGTGTGTGTGTGTGTGTTTGTGTGTGTGTGTGTTTGTGTGTGTGTTTGTGTGTTTGTTAGTGTGTTTGTGTGTGTTTGTGTTTGTTTGTTTTTTTTTTTGTGTGATATTGAGTGTTTTTGCTTGTGTGTTTGTGTGGTTTTGTGTGTGTGTGTGTGTGAGTCTGTGTCTGTGTATTTCTGTTTTGGTATTTGTGTGTGTGTTTGTGTGTGTGTGTGTTTGTGTGTGTTTTTGTCTTTGCGTCTTTTTATGTGTGTGTTTGTGTTTGTGTGTTTGTGTGAGTTTGTGTGTGTTTGTGTTTGTATGTGGGTTTGTGTGTTTGTTTTTGTGTGTGTGTATATGTGTGTGTGTGTGTGTGTTTGTGTTTGTGAGTGTCTTTTTATTTGTTTATGTGTGTGTGTGTGTTTGTCTGTGTGTGTGTGTTTGTGTGTTTGTGTGTGTTTGCGTGTGTGTTTGTGTTTGTGTGTGTGTGTGTGTCTGTGTGTGTGTGTATTTTTGTATGTGTGTGTGTTTGTGTGTTTGTGTCTGTGTTTGTGTGTTTGTTTGTTTGTGTGTGTGTTTGTGTTTTTGGATTTGTTTTTTGGTTTTTGTGTTTTTGTTTGTGTGTGTGAGATAGTTTTTGATATTTCGATTGTGAGTTTTTGGGTGTGTTGTTGTTCTTGGGCTGTATTTTTATATTGCGAGAGTTAGATTTATTGTGTGTGTGTTTTTTTGTTTTTTTGTTTTTTTTTGTGTGTGTTTTTTTTTTTGTGTGTGTGTGTTTTTTTTTGTGTTTGTTTTTTTGTGTGTGTATGTTTGTGTTTTTGTGTTTATGTGTGTGTGGGTATGTCTTTGTGTTTGTATGTGTGCGTGTGTGTGTGTGTGTGTGTTTGTGTGTGTGTGTGTGTGCGTTGTGTGTATGTGTGTGTGTGTGTGTGTGGGTTTGTGTGTTTGTGTTTGTGTGTGTGTGTATTTGTGTGTGTGTGAGTTTGTGTGTGTGTGCGTGTGTCTGTTTGTGTTTGTTTGTGTGTGTGTGTGTGTTTGTGTGTGTGTGTTTGTGTTTGTGTGTTTGTTTGTGTTTGTGTGTTTGTTTGTGTGTGTTTGTGTGTGTGTGTGTGTTTGTGTGTGTGTGTTTGTGTGTGTGTGTGTTTGTTTGTGTGTTTGTGTTTGTTTATGTGTTTGTGTGTTTTTTTTTATGTTTGAGTGTGTGTGTGTTTGTTTGGATGTGTGTTTGTGTCTTTTTGTTTATGTGTTTGTGTGTTTGTGTGTGTGTGTTTTTGTGTTTTATTGTTTGTGGGTGTTTTTGATTTTTTTTGTTTTTTTTTGTTTTTTTTTTTGTGTTTTTGTGTGTGTTTGTTTGTGTGTGTTTGTGTTTGTGTGTGTGCGTGTGTGTGTGTTTTTTTGAGTTTTTGTTTGTTTTTTTGTGTATGTTTGTGTGTGTTTTTGTCTGTGTGTTTTTGTCTGTTTTTGTTTTTATGTGTTTTTTTTTTTTTTTGTGTGTGTTTGTTTTTGTTTGTTTTTTAGTGTTTTTTTGTGTGTGTGTTTATTTGTGTGTGTTTGTTTGTTTTTGTATGTGTGTGTTGTTTGTCTGTGTGTGTGTTTGTGTTTGTGTATGTGTGTGCGTGTGTGTTTTAATATGTGTATTTGTGTGTGTTTTTTTATGTTTTTGTTTTAGTTTTTATGTTTGTTTGTGTGTTTGTGTGTTTGTGTGTGTGTTTTTAGGGTTGAGCATTTAGGGTTCTCCAAAATGTTGAACCTGAAAGTGTGTTTCCTGACATGCTGAATCTGAAAGTTGGATTTCTGAAAAATTCTTTAACTTTTAAGGTTTAACTTACCTTTTTAGGGATGAGCATTTAGGGTTCTTCTACATACTGAACCTAAAAGTGTGTTCCCTGACATTCTGAATCTGAAAGTGTGATTTTCCTGGCGATGAACCATTCATGGTTGAGGCTTAAGATGTTTATTGCTTAAACATATTAAAAATATTTTGAAAAAATACATATTGACATATTTAAAAAAAGCTTAATCCATTTGATATGAGGAGGAGCATGAGTTTAGGTCTTTTGATATCTGATGCATTTTTCCATGTCAGGTATCTTTTCCGGCACCCATTGAGCAAAATATCTAACTTCATCTTCCGGATTATGTACTGAATGCAGGTATTACTCACATTTGAAGTCTTCTAAATTAAATAATGCTATGTCTTTATCACATTTTTCTAGTAAGATTTTATCAGTTGGCACGTTTCCCTTAACATATACAGCTTACACACCGAAAAAACTGCATATTTCCTAAATTTTTTCTTGTACATGGTTTATTTCATAGCCATTTTCAATACGTGGTCTTATGGTTTTAACGTAAAAGCCGTTTCGATTTATAAAATTTAGTGTTGGACTCCATCTATTTTTCTCGTACTTATACATATTATATCTGACGTTCCATTTATAGCTGTGAATTTCACGTCGTTGTTCGTCTAGGAGTAAGAAAGCTGCTTCGAAAATAATGCCAGTTGAGAAATATTTCAGACCAATATACTCTGTGTCAATCACACCAAACATTATTATATCTGAAAAAAGGGCTTAAATTAAATAAATATGTAATGTTTCTGAAACTCTAACAAATACAGCTCACTTTCTTAGAATAAATCATTTTCACATAAGGAGGTTAGGTAACATTAAATCTACACTTAAAAACTACTGCTTTGCACAACAAAAAATGAATGATAAATATAACAGCGGAAAAAAGTTAATGTTGAGTTGTTGACCAAAAAATTGCCCAAAGTCCCTTAAAGAAACTCCCTCCTCCCCTGGAGTCCTCTTCTCTCATTTACCCTTAAATTGAGCGTGTTATTGCTTTTTATTTTTATTCTTTTATAACCCATTCTTCATAATTTGCCTTAAAAAAGAAGAAAAAATAGTTTGTTTATCATAAAAAAAAATCTTGAAAGAGAACCGTCAGTCCTCACCAATAGTATGCACAAGAATATGTTTAAAAACTTAAATAAAACTGTCATTCTATTTTTCTGATATGATTTACAGATGTAAAAAAAGTTTAAAAAACTGTCATAAAAAAAGTTGGGGGTGGAGGGGAGAGAGGGAAGAGGGGGGGGGTTGGAGTAATGGGTGAAGGGGGAGGTGGGGGGGTCTGGAGGGCTGTGGCATAGTGGGTGGTGGGGAACGTAGGGCCAGAATCATAATAAGTATGATTTGCCTCTTGTACTAGGCCCGCAAGCCATTTAAATGCAGTGTTTACATATTTTTTTGTTTTGATATTGCTATTTAACAACCTCTGAAGATCCAGATTCAAAAATATTTAACAATTCGTTAACTATAATGAGGTCTGTATGAACCACCCGATAAATTATATTAGAACTAATTTCTTTACCCACTAAGAATATAAATGAATAACTTACTTCTTGCGTGTAGCCTTCATCAATGTTCCTTTTGTTAGAATGCAAGCTTGTCTTTCAAATGCCAATTTTGAACTAAGAAAATAACTCATTGTCAGAGTTTTTATACCCGTGTTCGAGGTCAAACATAAAAAAAAACACGCCTAAATTAATTGCTTAACAGACTGAATTTCATAGCCATTCACTTCATTCAACAACACCATGAAAACATCCTTCGATGTATGCATGATATGTCATAAAAAAAAAACCCACGCCTAACGCATTGCCATAGAATTTCGTAACATCCAAGTTCGTTTACCCATACCATGACTCTATCGGAAACATGGGATTTAATATCAAAATCACTGTTTCGTGAACAGCACGAATTTTTATGGTAGACTGATTCTGATTACAACATAAAAAACCAACCACAGAAATGACTTTTTAGACGTGGTGATTTTTTTATGATACATGTTAATGCCCTGTTGGAATGACTATCCCGTTGAATGGTATGGGTACTGTCCGCTTGTATATATTAATATAAAAAGGATTACTGTCCGCTCTCTTTCATCGACACAGTAAGGGAGTACTGACCGCTTTCTCTAGTTAACACTATAAAGGAGTACTGTCCGCTCTCTTTCATTGACACAGTAATCTGCTACCTGCCCCGTACCTATCATTATATCTACATGGGGGGACTGCCTGCTTGTATATATTATAGCTACACCTGCCCGCTCTCTTTAATTGATACAGTAATTTGCTACCTGCCCCGTACCTATCATTATAGCTACATGGGGGGACTGCCTGCTCTCTTTCATTGACAAAGTAAGGGAGTACTGACCGCTTCATCTAATTAAAACTATAAAGGAGTACTGTCTGCTTGTATGGGGGGGGGGACTGTCCACTTGTAAGCATTGTAGCTATATGGGGGGACTGTCTGCTTGTAAGCATTGTATCTATATGGGGGGACTGTCTGCTTGTAAGCATTTTATCTAAACTACTGTCACTTATAATAACAAAAAAATATGTTTCCCCGAACGGGGTCTAAATGCAGACTAAATCAAAAATAAGATTCTTTACACCAACTGTTCATAGGGGTGGACCTTCACTTGGCACAGCTAATCCTCTCAATCCAAATTCAAAACCAATTCTACTTTCTTACCTTTATTATTCAATGACTCAAACCAGGAAGTCCAAAATAGAATTTAGTTCAAAACTTACCTATTGCAAACAACTATAGCTTAGCAACGAGACTTTTAAATTATCTTTGAAAATTATACTATAGGCTAATCTAAGCAAATGTAATTACGGAACGAAACCAGGTCATTTATCTGAAAAGACAAGAAACAGGGGTGGAACCCCAACAGCATCCATGATCTTTCTTCTGGTAAAAAAACACAAAATTCCACATCTTTGTATATAGGAGCTTGAAGGGTTCATACTAGCGAACCCTGTAGGGTTCTCTAGTATGCTGAATCTGATGGAGTGATTTTCATTAAGACCACTTGATACTTTGGGTCTTTTCCCCCTTCTTAAGAAATTGGGTAAATTTTCTCTGGCTCATAACTTTTGATGGGTAGCCTACTTGTTAACGAGTTATTTGTTAACTACGTATTTACGATTTTTTCATTTCTTTTAAGTGTTATTTCTTTCTGTATTGAAGGCTCTCAATCAACATTATATAATTATCAATTTTCATCTCTAATTTCTTATTCTTTTCGTTGCCTTTCTTATACTTTTTGTCTCTATTTGTTTGTCTTCTGTTCGGAATAAGTTCTCTTTGCTCTTTTTTTCTTTTCTGTCATTTCATTTCTCCTTAATGTATATATTTCTTGGGATTTCAACCTTCTTTATTAAGTTTTTTTTTTTTTTTTAGGGTGAAACAGACGCAGTAACATCTTTGAACGAGGCTACAGTTAAAAGAGGAAGAGGTCGACCAAAGGGGGCCGGAAAGAAGAATACACCCACAAAAACTGTCAGGTTATTAATATTATGTTTGCCAATATTCCTTGATCGCCTGGACTATTTCGAAATTGTACACTTTGACGTTGTGTGTACATTGTATAATAACCATATAATTTAAAATAGCAACATTAAAAAAAAGAACTAAATCTGTGTTTAAAATATATTTAACGTAAATTTGTGGCAAATACCTCCCCCCTGAAAATACCCCTGCGAAAAATACCCCCCCCCCCGAGGAAAATACCCCCCCCCCCGCGGAAAATACCCCCTGGAAAATACACTCCCGCGGAAAATACCCCCTGATAAAATGACCCCCCACAGAGAATACCCCCCCCCCCCACAAAAAAATCCCCCCGTGGAAAATAAGGCTTTCCAAATTTGAGATTTTTATTTCAGTTTTATTTTTTTTTATTTCCGTAGGGAGATGGAATTTTGGTGCTTTTGTATAATGCGCCACTCACTCAAGTTTACGCTTTGTAAAATTCGAGAACACACCGGTTTTTTTGTTAGTTTCTTCATTACTTTACAAATACATTTGCGCCGTAGATTAGCATATTAGGGGGGGACATAATGGGTATGCATGCAAAATGTCTTTGGTACAATTATTGTGCATATTAGATAAATAGACAAATAAGTGTATTTTAAAGCCAAATATACGGACATGAACACAGTAAAATAACTTAAAAGACTATAGTTAATGAGTGGGGGTGTTTAACCCCCCCCCCCCCCAAAAAAATGCCCTCCACCACGAAAGATACTCCTCCCCTTGGGAGGAGTATCTTGGACTTTGGGAACCAACACATTCTAAATTGTTTAAGGTTTTACGGACAAAAGCGTTGTCAAATCCTACGAGTTTGTTTTTCTTATCTTCCAAGTGTAAAACTACCACAAATCATTAATAAATAAATGAAACCCAAAACTAACAGAAATTATAATAGATAGCCTAGTCAAACTCAAAACGAGAAAAAAGTAAAAGGAGTATGGCTGACAACACCCATATCTTCTTCAGACCAGAAAATAATTTGCACTTTACTTAAAAAAAAACGCATATTGTCAGTTTGATATAGATATTCTGATGTCTATTCCTTATAGTCTTAATACTTCTTTATTTGTTGAAGTAAAAAAAATGAAAACATTTAAAATGTATTTTGTTTTCAGTAAAGTGCAAATTACTTTCTGGTATGGAGGAGGTGTGGGGGTTGTCAGCCTTACTCATGCTAATTGTTGCTATTTTGAGCTTGAATAGGTTATTTATTGTTATTTCTGTTCGTTTTGGGTTCTATCTATCTAATATGCAAAATAATTGCACAAAACACATTTTGCATGCACACCTGTTATGCTTACCCCCCCCCCCAATGTGAAAATCTATATCGCAAATTTATTTCTAAAGTAACGAAGAAACTAACAAAAAAAAACACGATGTATTCTCGAATTTTACACAGCGTAAACTTGAGTGAGTGGCGCATAATACAAAAGTACCAAAATTCCATCCCCCTACGGAAATTAAAAAATAAAACTCAAATAAAATTCTCAAATTTGGAAAGCCATAATTTCCAAGGGGGGTATATTTTTTTGGAGGGGGGGTATTTTCTGCAGGGGGTATTTTCCTGGGATGGGGGATTTTCTGCGGAGGTATTTCCCCGGGGGTATTTTCTGCGGGGATTGGGGCATTCTCCGCAGGGGGTATTTTCTGGGGGGTATTTGGGGGGTAAAACACACACACACACAAACACACACTCACACAAACACACACAAACACACATAAAGAGACAAACTCAAAATAAAACACTAAAAAACTATCAAAAAAACACACAAACACACACACAAATACATACAAACACATACACAAATACAAACAAACAAACCCTCCCACACACCCCCACACACACTCCCACCCACACACATACACACCCTCACACACTCACACACACACACACACACACACACTCACACACACACACACACACACACACTCACACACACACAGACCCCCAGACTCACTGACCCAGCGCCACACAGAGAGTGAGACACACACACTCACAGCCACAGAGCGAGACTGACAGACCGAGACGCCCAGAGACACAACCACCCCCACCCCCCCACACCCACACACACCCACACCCACACACACCCACACACACAGACAAACATACAAAGAAACACACACAGACACACACACACACACACACACACACACACACACACACACACACACACACACACACACACACACACACACACACACACACACACACACACACACACACACACACACACACACACACACACACACACACACACACACACACACACACACACACACACACACACACACACACACACACACACACACACACACACACACACACACACCTTTTAGGTTTAACTTACCTTTTTAGGGATGAGCATTTAGGTTTCTCCTACATACTGAACCTGAAAGTGTCTTCCCTGACATTCTGAATCTGAAAGTGTGATTTTCATGGCGATGAACCATTCTAAAGAATAAAGATGGTTGAGGCTTAAGATGTTTATTGCTTAAGCATATTAAAAAACATTTAAAAAAAATACATATTGACATATTTAAAAAAAGCTTAATCCATTTGATATAAGGAGGAGCATGAGTTTAGGTCTTTGGATATCTGATGCATTTTTCCATGTCAGGTATCTTTTCCGCACCCATTGAGTAAAATATCTAACTTCATCTTCCGGATCATGTACTGAATGCAGGTATTTCTCACCTTTGAAGTCCTCTAAATTGAATAATGCTATGTCTTTATCACATTTTTCTAGTAAGAGTTTATCATTTGGCACGTTTCCCTTAACGTTTCCCTTATACAGCTTGCGCACCGAAAAAACTGCATATTTCATGAATTTCCTCTTGTACATGGTTTATTTCATAGCCATTTTCATTACGTGGTCTTATGGTTTTAACGTAAAAGCCGTTTCGATTTATAAAATTTAGGGCTGGACTCCATCTGTTTTTCTCGTACTTATACATATTATATCTGACGTTCCATTTATAGCTATGAATTTCACGTCGTTGTTCGTCTAGGAGTAAGAAAGCTGCTTTGAAAATAATGCCAGTTGAGGAACATTTCAGACCAATATATTCTGTGTCAATCACACCAAACATATTTGTGTGTTTTTGTGTGTGTGTGTATGTTTGTGTGTTTGTGTGTGTTTGTGTTTGTTTGTGTGTGTTTTTAGGGGTGAGCATTTAGGGTTCTCCAAAATGTTGAACCTGAAAGTGTGTTCTCTGACATGCTGAATCTGAAAGTGTGATTTCTGAAAAATTCTTTAACCTTTTAGGTTTAACTTACCTTTTTAGGGATGAGCATTTAGGTTTCTCCTACATACTGAACCTGAAAGTGTCTTCCCTGACATTCTGAATCTGAAAGTGTGATTTTCATGGCGATGAACCATTCTAAAGAATAAAGATGGTTGAGGCTTAAGATGTTTATTGCTTAAGCATATTAAAAAACATTTAAAAAAAATACATATTGACATATTTAAAAAAAAGCTTAATCCATTTGATATAAGGAGGAGCATGAGTTTAGGTCTTTGGATATCTGATGCATTTTTCGATGTCAGGTGTCTTTTCCGCACCCATTGAGTAAAATATCTAACTTCATCTTCCGGATCATGTACTGAATGCAGGTATTTCTCACATTTGAAGTCTTCTAAATTGAATAATGCTATGTCTTTATCACATTTTTCTAGTAAGAGTTTATCATTTGGCACGTTTCCCTTAACGTTTCCCTTATACAGCTTGCACACCGAAAAAACTGCATATTTCTTGAATTTCCTCTTGTACATGGTTTATTTCATAGCCATTTTCATTACGTGGTCTTATGGTTTTAACGTAAAAGCCGTTTCGATTTATAAAATTTAGGGCTGGACTCCATCTGTTTTTCTCGTACTTATACATATTATATCTGACGTTCCATTTATAGCTATGAATTTCACATCGTTGTTCGTCTAGGAGTAAGAAAGCTGCTTTGAAAATAATGCCAGTTGAGGAACATTTCAGACCAATATATTCTGTGTCAATCACACCAAACATTATTATATCTGAAAAAAGGGCTTAAATTAAATAAATATGTAATGTTTCTGAAACTCTAACAAATACAGCTCACTTTCTTAGAATAAATCATTTTCACTTAAGGAGGTTAGGTAACATTAAATCTACACTTAAAAACTACTGCTTTGCACAACGAAAAATGAATTATAAGTATAACAGCGGAAAAAAAGTTAATGTTGAGTTTTTGACCAAAAAATTGCCCACAGTCCCTTAGACACTCCCTCCTCCCCTGGAGTCCTCTTCTCTCATTTACCCTTAAATTGAGCGTGTTTTATTTTTTTATTTTTATTCTTTTATAACCCATTCTTCATAATTTGCCTTAAAAAAGAAGAAAAAATAGTTTGTTTATCATAAAAAAAAAAAATCTTGAAAGAGAACCGTCAGTCCTCACCAATAGTATGCACAAGAATATGTTTAAAAACTTAAATCATAGTGTCATTCTATTTTTTGGTATACCAAGATCAGCATATTGCTGAAAATCAACAATAACTTCCATAAGTTGAGTGTTGCAAGACCTTCTCTTACGAAAACCATGCTGGGCGTAATTCCAAAGATTATTTTCATCAAAATAACTTCGGATTCCTGAAACAATCAGCTTTTCCATAACCCCGTAAAATATAGATGTGTTGGAGATCGGACGGTAATTTTTAAAATCTGATTTTAGACTGAAAAATTAAACAAGAAAAACGGGTTTTAATTTCTATAAAGCAGTGAATACAACACATTTAACTAAACACAAATACTCCGAATATTTCGGCCCCACATCCGGGAGCCTTTCTCAACGAAAAAAAAATTCTTACATAAACATAAAAAACATACTAAACTAAAAAAAAGAGAAAATGTACATAAATATGAAAAGAAAACTCACATATTAAATAAACGAACTCCATTTAATGTCATATACAATCGAATGTTTATATTGAAACACCTTCTCACATAATATTAATTGAAATCTATCATAATATGAGAATATATTTATGCTTGAACAAAACGAAAAAAGATCAGCTAACCCCCAGCCCATAACCCCTAAATAGATCTCACAGGTTCATCACCCAATATTTGAATTATAAATTGAACAGATTCGTTTGCTTGCAAGCTTAGCTGCAGTTCGTTTACCTTTCCCAGCATTTAAGCCAGTCTGACCTTTGTCCGCATTGTCATCATTCGTATCCGAACTATTATCTAAAATAGTACTGGTTGAAAATTTACCTGCTTTTTAATTAAACTATTATAAATCGAATTGATCCTAAAATCCCCTTCATCTCTATTGATACTAATACCCCCATATATTATCTTTTTATTTCTATAATTTCCCTGAAGCTTTGTAAAAGTCCTACAGACGTATCTATTATTTTTGTTTAATCAAATAAAATACTGTGATGAGGAAAATTATAAAGATGTTCTGCAACAGCTGACTCAAACGCTTCTGGTGTTTTGTTTTGTTTTAGAGTGCAATCTATTGCATTCTTGTGTTGCTGTAGCCTATTTTCTAAAATCTGTTGCGTTCTTCCCACATAAAATTTACCACAAGAACATGGAATTTTGTATACTCCCTTTTGCAAATTTCTCAGTACCTTGTCTTTCCCTTTATTTAACAACGAGCTTATATTTTGTCCTGATTTAAATGCTGTATTTATATTATGTTTTTTTTAATTCTCTTCTTAATTTTTGTGATAATATTGGGATAAAAGGCAAAGTTATGTAATTTGTTTCTTGATTTGACCCATCTTCTTCTAATATTTTTGGTTCCGTCAACTTTTTTTTCCTTTTTTCAATTTTTTGAGAAATCATATTTTCCGGATAGCCATTAGGCCTACCTATTAGAATATCCTTAATAAAAATTAGTTCATTGCTTATGCATTCTGGTGATGCTAATTTTAATATCCTATCAACTGAAGAATTAACCACACCCCTTTGTACCTGGATCGGATGATTTGATGTGAAAGACAAGTAACGGTTGTTATTAGTCGGTTTACGGTAAATTGAAAACGCTAGTTCGTTATTATTTCTATGGATCAAAATATCTAGAAATGCTAACTTATTCTCTGTTTCCTTTTCAATTGTAAAAACTAATTCTCCTCCCAGATTATTTAAATGTTCCAAAAAACCTTCAATTTCTGATTCCCCGTAATTCCAAATAACTAAAATATCATCCATATATCTGCCCCAAAATTTAGGTTTTAAAAAATATGTTTCTATAGCTAAATTTTCTACATACTCTACATAAATATTTGCTAACAACGGACTTAAAGGCCCTCCCATTGCTAATCCCCTAATTTGATGGTAAAAATTATCTCTAAACGTGAAATATTTAGTATACCTGCTAGTTACTCTGACTAAATTTAATACTGTTTCCAGTTCAAGTCCTTAAGGTATTTATTCTATCTCATTTTTACGTTCCTCAAGTTTTTTGGATAAAATAATAACTAATTTATCTAAAGTACTATACGTATACAGGGATTTTATATCAAAACTGAAAAATTTAGATTCTTCTGATATTTCTACACTTATAAGTTTATCTTTTAAAAATTCCGAGTTTATTATATACGAATTTTGGATATATAATAATGGTTTAAGTGTCAATGCTGCCCATTTCTCGATTTTTACCGTTGGTGAATTGGTTGTTGAAACAATAGGTCTTAAGGGGATACCTGTTTTATGTATTTTTTGCAAACCATATATTCTAGGGCTAACTGATCCCCTTGGAAAGAACTTGTGATACATCTGGGGTGTGATACTTCCATTTGTTTTAAGGTCTTCTAAATCTTTTCTTAATCTTTTAACATACAATTCAGTTGGGTCCGAGTTAAGTTTTTTATATGTTGAAGTATCACTTAGAATTGTTTCTATTTTACTATCATAATCATCTTTTTCTAGGATTACTACTGTATTGCTCTTATCCGCTTTCGTTATTATTAGAGAATCATCTTATTTTAAATCTTTAAAAACTTTAATATCTTTGTTCTTAACGTTTTCTTGATAACTACCAAAATCTGTTAAAATATTCACTACCCCTAGTCTTAACTATTCTACATTATTTATATCTTTTGGAAACTAATGAATCCCTGTTTCAATCTTTGAAATAATTTCCTCTATCGGTACATTTTTAGGATTTAGTCCAAATTTTTATTCCTCTTTCAAGGATTTCCTTTTGTTCTTTGGTCAACTCTTTGTTGCTTAAATTAATCACCCCAAGGCCTGGGAAATAATTAGGCTTATACATTATACATTGATAGTTTTTGTTTTTGTTTTTCCCTTTTGAACTGCAAAAATTTTTGGTTTAGTCTTTCCCTAGATTATTTTAGAAAATGTTCAAAAGAATTTTTAAAGATTGATATAATTTGTTGAAAATCATTTAAATTAAGGAAATTACCAAGGATATGTTTTAAAAAATCTATTTACTTTAAAACTTGTGATCTTTGGAAACGTGTATCTTTCAGTATATGGTTTGAGTTTAGTAAATTTACTTTTCTCATGTGCTTTTCTTCATTATATGTATTTAAATGATAATTAAAACAAAATGATTTTGGAATTATTTTATTTACTTTGCACTTTTCTAAAAACTTTTGTTTTGTAATTGTAGTGGCATGTTTTTTTGCTAAATTCAAAAATAATAAAATTGAATTGGTCTTTTGCCACCCGTAGGCTAGACGTAAATAATTTCTTAGACCACACTACTTTTCCAGTTACAAAAAACTAAACAATAAAATCGGGGTTTAATTTCTATGAAGCAGTGAATAAAACCCATTTAATGAAACACAAATTCTCTGATTATTTCGGCCCCACATCCTGGAGCCTTTCTCAACGGACAAAAATTCTTACATAAACATAAAAAACCTACTAAACAAAACAAAAGTAAAAAATTATATAAATAGGAAAAGAAAACTCACATATTAAATAAACAAACTCCATTCACTGCCGTATACAATCGAATGCTTATATTGACCCACCTTCTCACAAAATATAAATTGACATCTATCAAAAAATGGGAATATATTTATACTTAAACTAAAACAAAAAGGTCAGCTAACCCCCGGCCCATAACCCCTAAATAGATCTCACAGGTTCATCACCCAATGTTTGAATTATAAGTTGAACAGATTCGTTTGCTTGCAAGCTTAGCTGCAGTTCGTTTACCTTTCCCAGCATTTAGCCCAGTCTGACCTTTGTCCGCAAGGTCATCATTCGTATCCGAAATATTATCAAAAATAGTACTGGTTGAAAATTTTACCTGCTTTTTAATTAAACTATTATAAATCAAATTGATCCTAAAATCCCCTTCATCTCTATTGATACTAATACCCCCATATATTATCTTTTTTTATTTCTATAATTTCCCTGAAGCTTTGTAAAAGTCCTACAGACGTATCTACTATTTTTGTTTGATCAAATAAAATACTGTGGTGAGGAAAATTATAAAGATGTTCTGCAACAGCTGACTCAAACGTTTCTGGTGTTTTGTTTTGTTTTAGAGCGCAATCTATTGCATTCTTGTGTTGCTGTAGCCTATTTTCTAAAATCTGTTTAGAAAATATTATTGAAAATCTAAAATCTGTTTAGAAAATAATAATATTTAGAAAATATTATGTTGCGTTCTTATGTGGGAAGAACGCAACAGATTTTAGAAAATAGGCTACAACAACACAATAATGCAATAGATTGCGCTCTAAAACAAAACAAACACCAGAAACGTTTGAGTCAGCTGTCAACCTATACACAAAAAAACAAAAAAACTAACAAAAATACAAACAAACAACCACACACACAAACACACACACAAACAAACACACACACACAAACACAAACACACACACAAACACACACACACACAAACTCTCACACACACAAACACACACACAAACAAACACACAAACACACACAAACAAACAGACAAACACACACACACACACAAACAAACACACGCATAAAAACACACAAACAAAAACACACACACAAAAACACACAAACACACACACACACACACACACACAAACACATAAACAAACACATATAAAAACACACACAAACACACACAAACACACAAACACAAACACACACAAAAACACAAACACATACAAACACACACACACAAACACAAACACACAAAAACACACACACACACACACACAAACACACACACAAACAAACACAAAGACACAAACACACAAACACAAACGCACAGACAAAAACACAAACAGGCACACACAAGCACACAAACATATACACACACAAACACACACACACACAAACAAAAACAAACAAACACACATAAACAATAAAACAGAAACAAACACACAGAAACAAAATAAATAACAAACAAAAACAAAAACACAAAATCACACAAAAACACACAAACAAACACACACAAACAAAAACAAATAAACACACAAGCACAAAACACACACACACAAACACACAAATAAAAACACACAAATAGACAAACACACAAACACACACAAACACAAACACACACAAACACACACACACACACAAACACACACACACTAACACAAAAAAAAACAAACACACAACACACACACACGCAAACACACACACACAAACACACACACACAAACAAACACACACAAACACACACAAACAAACACACACACACACAAACACACACACACAAACACACACACAAACACAAACACACAAACAACACAAAAAACAAAAGAGAAAAAAAAGAAAAACAAACACACACACAAAAACCCAAAACCACACCCAAAAACAAACAAAAACTAATACACAAACACAAACACACAAACAAACACCCAACCACAAAAACAAACACAAACACAAGCACACACACAAACAAGCACACACACACAAACACACACACACAAACACACACACACAAACACAAACACACACAAACACACACACACAAACACACACACACACACACAAACACACAAACAAACACATAAAAACAAACAAAAACAAACACAAAAACACAAACAAACAAACAAACACAAACACACACACACACAAACACAAACACAAAGAGAAAAATTTTTGCAGTTAAAAAGAGAAAAAGAAAAAGAAAAACTATCAATGTATAATGTATAAGCCTAATGTATAAGCCGAACAAACAAATCTGTTCAATTTATAATTCAAACATTGGGTGATGAACCTGTGAGATCTATTTAGGGGTTATGGGCCGGGGGTTAGCTGACCTTTTTTGTTTTAGTTTAAGTATAAATATATTCTCATTTTTTGATAGATGTCAATTTATATTCTGTGAGAAGGTGTGTCAATATAAGCATTTGATTGTATACGGCAGTGAATGGAGTTTGTTTATTTAATATGTGTTTTCTTTTCCTATTTATTTATATTTTTTTTTTTGTTTTGTTTAGTATGTTTTTTATGTTTATGTAGGAATTTTTTTTTCGTTGAGAAAGGCTCCCGGATGTGGGGCCGAAATATTCGGAGTATTTGTGTTTAATTAAATGTGTTGTATTGACTGCTTTACAGAAATTAAAACCCGTTTTTCTTGTTTAATTTTTTGCAAATAGAAAAGCAGTGTGGTCTAAGAAATTATTTATGATTTTAGACCGGCTTTGTGTAGGGGTTTAACCATTGCTTTCTTCCAACCTAAGGGACAGGAACCTGTCGCCAAGGCCTTATTGTACGGAAACGTAAGCGGTTGTGCAATTACATCAGCTATCTGTATTATCATAGTGTTAGGAAATCCATCTATATCTGGGGACTTAGATGTATCAAGCTTTTTAAGTATTTGATGAACCTCTGCAACACTAAAGTCTATATCATTACATGATAAAGTCCCACTTTGTATTCCCTGTACTAAATCCTGGTCATGATGTGTCTGGTTAGGTGTAACAAAAACTGATGCAAAAGTTTCATTAAATATGCATGCTTTATCAAAATCGTCATCAATTTTTTGTTGTGTAACCGGATGCGTGAATATGCAGTTACTCGGTGAAGAGTTAGGCTTGTTTCTATTAACATATTTCCAAAACTGCTTTGGGCAAGTTTTGCTCGACTGAATAATGTGTCATTCCACTACTTCCCTATTTGCTCTTAAAAACTTTGTGGCCCTGTTCCTAGCACGTTTATACAATGACCACGTGTCATCATCCTGATTCAGAGAACTTGATTTTTGCGAAATCTTTTGTTCAATTTTTAGTTTAGTGTAAGATCTCCAAAGATGATTTTTTTCCTGGATTGACTTGAGTATATGTCTAGGTAGTTTTGGTCTCTTCCTTTGGCCAGAATATTTTTTAACCAAAGGAACAAATCTATCCCTACATTCTATCAATGCTTGTTTAAAAAATTCAAATGCAACGTCAGGCGCCACTTTTCCTTTCTGCAGCTCATCCGTGATATTCAAAGACACAAGGAATTCCCTCATTGACTGATAATCAGCCCTAGCATAATCATACCTACGAGAATCAGTATTTTCTCGCTGGACAAACGTATTCATAGTAATTTGAATTACAGAATGGTCACTTTATCCTAGTGGAGAAAACATTTCCAAGCCTAAAATATCATCAACATGTTTTGTAATTACTAAATCCAATATTGAGGGAATAGAATCGCCTCTTTCCCGCGTGGGGCTATTTACATGTTGGTGCAAAAACAAATCATCAAGTCTATCTAAGAAAGTCTGTTCATACGACTCACCTGGCTGACTTGTGCTCAGCGTCTGCCAATCAATATTAGGGAGGTTGAAATCACCCACCACAAGTAATTTGTGACTATTTTTCACAAGATAAGTCAAACAATTCAAAATATTGGCATCATTTACACAACTAGATGGACCAAGTGTTGGGCTCCTGTAAAAAGCAGCAAGACGCAGATAATTATTCAGCGAAGGTAACTTAATATCAACTACAAGGCACTCAGAAACCAAATCAAAAATGGGGTTAACAATCTCACTGAACTTAATGGATGTATGAATATAAATGCATATTCCTCGTTTTGCTTATTTATTAAACACTAAACTATAATCAGTTAGATGCTGAAAGCAAGCTAATGGGTCATTACAATGTTTTGGCAAAACTTCAGTTGCAACAACCACATGTGGCACACGGACCCGCGTTAAATCACTAAATTCTTCCCATTTAGTATACAAAGAGTCAGCATTAGTATAAATCACTTGCAGATTTTACCTCGAACATCTCAAATCCGGCTTGGCTACGAAAAGGCTCCTCGTGAACTAATTCTGGTCCATTTTTGCGTGTCTTGATCTTCCAACCGCTCTCTCCGGCTGCAATTTTCTCATTCAGCTTTTTTTTTAGAACATCATACTTCTTCTTATCGATTAACTCGGCTTCATTTTTGTCATAAGGAACTCGAAAATTTGGTGTTTTAGTTTTAAGAGCATCTTGTTAACTTGTTTACTCACTAAGAAGAAGGCGGCCAAATCGCGATCGAGCGGGGATTTGGATATCATTTTTATCGGCCTACTTTTATTAACTTGTTTACGACCCAATCTCACAGAAAATGAGCATTTCACAGGGCAATCGCGCAAGAGTTCTTCGTTGATAAACTTTAAGTCCACCTGATTCTGCAACTTTTGTTTCACTGCAGCGTCTTCTTCTGGGCCAAATAAAATTAGATTCTTCTGTTTTTGTGCAATGTCTCCAAGCTCACGCTGAACCTGGTTAGTATCCTGCACTGGAACTCGGCTCTGCAAGTCTCTGTCAATTTTACCGAAAATTTCATCGAACAAGTTTTGTTTAGCCTTAGAAACTTCGACTGACACTACGGTGGTAACCTGTTGTTTTAAATCAGCTTGGGAACATTTAGAAGCTATTTCCTGATCTCCTAGGGAAATTCGTTCAGCGAGAGGTTTCAACAGTGACTGGAATTTTGTCTCAAGTTCGTTCTGTAGATCTGATTTGAACGTGGCAAGGGAATCAATCACTATTTCAGGAATTATTTCAGGTGTGATAGGCTTATCACTATGTTTACACCTAGGGCAGTACCAAGTGGATCCCAAACGAAGACTCATTCTAGTAAATAGTTCATATTCGGGATCAGACATGTCGAGACATGTGGCGCACAACCAGAGTTCACAACCGTCGCAAAGGCCGGCTTTTCCGTCTTCTTCCAGTCCCAATCCACATGCTGAGCATTTATCTACACCTTTTTTGGGAGACTGACGAGGACGTTTTGATGCTGTGCTCATATTCGTCACAAATTTTTTTTTTGCTTTTTTGGCTAATTTTGAATCAGCACACGAGGTGGCAACACTGCACTATGAATTTCGGGCACAACTCCGCCAACGCAACAGTCAATCTCCGGCAAAACTGCTCAGATTAAAAATTATTTCCGCCGTGTTTGAATAGTTATGAAGGTCCAGAAAAGAGAAGAGACAGAGGTTTTGAGTCTTGTTTTCAATCGCAGTCGATTCACTGATTATTTTCCAGCCGATTGATACCAAAGTCTGTCAAAATCGATAGCGTTTGCCACAAAAATCAAGTTTATTTCACTTAGAATAAATAGCCAATTTATTATATCTGAAAAAAAGGGCTTAAATTAAATAAATATGTAATGTTTCTGAAACTCTAACAAATACAGCTCACTTTTTTAGAATAAATCATTTTCACTTAAGGAGGTTAGGTAACATTAAATCTACACTTAAAAACTACTGCTGTGCACAACGAAAAATAAATTATAAATATAACAGCGGTAAAAAGTTAATGTTGAGTTGTTGACCAAAAAATTGCCCACAGTCCCTTAAAGACACTCCCTCCTCCCCTGGAGTCCTCTTCTCTCATTTACCCTTAAATTGAGCGTGTTATTGTTTTTTATTTTTATTCTTTTATAACCCATTCTTCATAATTTGCCGTAAAAAAGAAGAAAAAATAGTTTGTTTATCATAAAAAAAATCTTGAAAGAGAACCGTCAGTCCTCACCAATAGTATGCACAAGAATATGTTTAAAAACTTAAATCAAAGTGTCATTATATTTTTCTGATATGATTTACAGATGTAAAAAAAATTTAAAAAAAACTGTCAGAAAAAAAAAGTTGGGATGGGGGGGGGAGAAAAGGAGGAGGGGGGGTATGTGTCGTAGGGATGGGTGAAGGGGGGGGGGGCTGGAGGGTTGTGGCATAGTGGGGGGTGGGGAACTTAGGGCCAGAATCCTAATAAGTATGATTTGCCTCTTGTACTAGGCCCGCAAGCCATTTAAATGCAGTGTTTATATATTTTTTTTTGTTTTGATATTGCTCTTTACCAACCTCTGAAGATCCAGATTCAAAAATATTTAACAATTCGTTAACTATAATGGGGTCTGTATAAACCACCCGATAAATTATATTAGAATTAATTTCTTTACCCACTAAGAATATAAATGAATAACTTACTTCTTGCGTGTAGCCTTCATCAATATTCCTTTTGTTAGAATGCATGCTTGTATTTCAAATGACAATTTTGAACTAAGAAAATAACTCATTGTCAGAGTTTTTATACCCGTGTTCAAGGTCAAATATAAAAAAAAACACGCCTAAATTAATTAATTAACAGACAGAATTTCATAGCCATTCACTTCATTCAACAATACCATGAAAACATCCATCGATGTATGCATGATATGTCATTAAAAAAACCACGCCTAACGCATTGCCATAGAATTTCATAACATCCAAGTTCGTTTACCCATACCATGACTCTATCGGAAACATGGAATTTAATATCAAAATCACTGTTTCTTGAACAGCACGAATTTTTATGGTAGACTGATTCTGATTACAACATAAAAAACCAACCACAGAAATGACTTTTTAGACGTGGTGATTTTTTTATGATACATGTTAATGCCCTGTTGGAATGACTATCCCGTTGAATAGTATGGGTACTGTCCGCTTGTATATATTAATATAAAAAGGGGTACTGTCCGCTCTCTTTCAGCGACACAGTAAGGGAGTACTGACCGCTTGCTCTAGTTAACACTATAAAGGAGTACTGTCCGCTCTCTTTCAATAAAAGTATATTTCTAACTCAACTTGTTCACTCATGTTATTACACTGCTAACTAAAACTTAGTGAATTCTATTCACAGACTAATAAAACTATAGCAAAAATCCATTCCTCATAGTCCCTCCGCCGCTAATATGTAAGCAAGCCCTCTGATTGACTGAGAAGAAAACACGTGATCTAACTGTTTCCTATTTCTGGATCATAACACGAGTTCCATAGACAATAATAAAAATGCACATTCAAATATAACACCGCAAGATGATTTTTTCAAAACTGATAAATTCTGTGTCATACAGTCCAATCATCATGGAAGTTATTAATGTGGTTGTTAAGTAGAAAAATACTTCATCAAACTTTTATACCTTCGCTCAAGGTTGAATGGAGTTATGGCTAGGGGGAATGAGTCCTAAAACCATCTGATTTCGTTGTGGGGAGTAGTCATAAAACCCTTGGAAGTCATTGCGGGGAGGAGTCATTGAACTCCTCTTGAATATGCAATACAGATACTTCATTCAAGAAACGTGATTAAACACGTTTTGAAACTACATGATATTTGCTCGCCTTTCCTTGGCACCTTTCCAAACGAGTGGGGATTCCCCTCTGGTTCCTACACACTGCAAAAAGTGAGCAGTACGAAAAATCCACGTTTTCAACCAGACTGGTTTTTTTAGGGACCAATCAGGAGAGACATGCAAAGTCGAAATAGCTTTATTTCATTTTTTAAGGTTAATTTAGACGAGGCTACGTGCGCGCACGTAACCTCGTCTAAATTAACCCTAAAAAATGAAATACAGCTCTGTTGACCTTGCTTGTCTCTCCTGAGTGATCCCTAAAAAACCAGTCTGGTTGAAAACGTCAAGTTTTCGTACTGCTCACTTTTTGCAGTGTGTAGGAACCAGTGGGGAATCCCCGCTCGTTTGGAAAGGTGCCAAGGAAAGGCAAGCAAATATCATGTAGTTTCAAAACGTGTTTAATCACGTTTTTTGAATGAAGTATAACAGATACTGTACTGTATATTCAAGAGGAGTTCAATGACTCCTCCCCGCAAAGACTTCCAAGGGCTTTATTACTACTCCCCACAGCGAAATCAGATGGTTTTAGGACTTATTCCCCCTAACCATAGCTCTGTTCAACCTTGAGCGAAGGTATAAAAGTTTGATGAAGGTTTTTTCTACTTAACAACCATATTAATAACTTCCAAGATGATTGGACTGTATGACACAGAATTTATCAGTTTTGAAAAAATCATCTTGCGGTGTTATATTTGAATGTGCATTTTTATTATTGTCTATGGAACTCGTGTTATGATCCAGAAATAGGAAACAGTTAGATCACGTGTTTCCTTCTCAGCCAATCAGAGGGCTTGCTTACATATTAGCGGCGGAGGGAATATGAGGAATAGATTTTTGCAATAGCTTTATTAGTCTGTGAATAGAATTCACTAAGTTTTAGTTAGCAGTGTAATAACATGAGTGAACAAGTTGAGTTAGAAATATCCTTTTATTGCAACTGTTCTATTTGTAAAGGACATTTTCATTATTTTGAACATTCTTATGAACCTACTGCATGTTTAGACAGCATAGAGGCAGAGACAGATGAGAAGAATCTGGAGGAAACGAGAAAAAATTTTTTATGTGACATGGAGAGAAATTTATACCGGTTGCAAGTATGTTCACATAAAAGAAGAATTGATATGATAGAAAAGGAAGATCAAAAGAAGAGACTGAAAAAGAGGGCTTTCTCTATAGTGTAAAAGACAGCAGTGAAAACCCAATAAAAATGTATATAAAGCAAGATATAACTCGGATTATTATGATGATTATGTTCTAAGAGAAGAGAAAAAGTGACCATTTAAGAGACAACATAAGAGGTCATTCTACGAAAAGGATTTTAAGCAACGGAAACCATGGTGGAAGAGTTCTCATATATGATTTAATGTTAAATCTAATTATTAATATGTATAATGAGTTTTATATTATAATCATACAATAAATTTGTTTGTATTATTTTAATTTTCATATACTTTAATTTGATGTTTAACCTTTTTTCAAATCGTGTCATATTCTATGGCGGTCTCGGAATAACGTGGTCCTATGCTCGTACGCAAATAGCATGGTCCTCTTTAAGGATATCGAATTAACCTTAAAAAAAATGAAACTATCTTTTTTATCATGAACTGTTTAGAGACCAATTGTGTATCCAAGAGTTGACTTCAAGAAAGAAATTGTTACTTACTGAGAATTTTTTCATAATTTCTTGAATTTAATTTCTACATCGTATATCTAACTTGTGAAAACAATAAAGAGTTTGTTACTTACTTAGAATTTTGTCATAATTTCTTGAATTTTAATTTCTGCATCGTATATCAAACTCGTGAAAACAATAAAGAGTTTGTTAATTACTTAGAATTTTCTCATAATTTCTTGAACGAAATGTCTTTTTGTTTATTAAACAGGTGAATTCAAGAAAGAATTTGCTACTGAGTTCCAATATTTCCATAATTTCTTGAATGAAATTTCCGTATTGTGTATCCAAAAGTTGACCTCAAGAAAGAAATTGTTACTTAATGGGAATTTTTAAATAATTTCTTGAATAAAATTTCTACATCATGTAGCTAAGTGAAAATTGTTTGTGATAAAGAGAAAAAAAAGTTACTTAATAGAAAATTTTTCACAATTTATTTAATTAAGTATATTTAATTTATATCAAATATGTGAAATAAATAAATATATTTTTAATTAATTACAAATATGTTAATAATTTATTTTATGAAATTTTCGTATTGTGTATCCAAGAGTTGATTTCAAGAAAGAAATTGTTACTTACTGAGAATTTTTTCATAATTTCTTGAATTAAATTTCTACATTGTGTATCTAAGTCGTGTAAACAATAAAGAATTTGTTACTTACTTAGAATTTTGTCATAATTTCTTGAACGAAATGTATTTGTTTATCCAGCAGGTGAATTCAAGAAAGAATTTGTTACTTACTTACAATTTTTTCATAATTTCTTTAATGAAATTTCTGTATTGTGTATTCAAGACGTGACTTCAAGAGAGGATTTGTAACGTATTAGCTTGCAATTTTTTCACATTTTCTAAGATGAGGTTTTTGTATTTTGTATCTAAGAGTTTACTCAAGGAAAATGTTTGTAGTGTGCTTCAAATATAACTTTGCTAAAGAATAAAGACGGTTTATTCTTAAAGATATTTTTTGATTAAACGTATTGACAGTTTTTTTTTTTAGAAAAAAAAAAACAAAAACAAATGTTTACATAAAAAATAGTACTTAGAGTTAACTCTTAAACATTCACAAATGATGGTCTCTTGATATAGAATGGTTTTCACCATGTCTTATTGATTTATCACGATCGGTTATGTTCTTAGGTATCCACTTTGTGAAGAACCTAACCTCGTCTGCAGGACGGTGATAACACCCTTCATATTTATGACACTCAAACTCTTCTAGATTGAAAAGTGGAATCCTAGGGTAAACTTTTGAATTAAAACTTTATCTGTAGGTACATTGCCCTTTACGTAGAGCGCTTCAACCCCGAAAAAGCTGCAAATTTCACTGACTTCCTCCTGAACATCTCTGAGTTCCCGACCACCATTATTAAATGGTGTAATCACTCTATCGTAAAATCCCAATCTGTTTATATAACGTAATGTAGTACTCCACAAGCTTTTATCATACTCAAACATGTTATAGTTCACTATCCAATGATAACAGTCAATTTCTTCGAATTCCATAGACAATAATAAAAATGCACATTCAAATATAACACCGCAAGATGATTTTTTCAAACTGATAAATTCAGTGTCATACAGTCCTATCATCTTGGAAGTTATTAATGTAGTTGTTAAGTAGAAAAATACTTCATCAAACTTTTATATCTTCGCTCAAGGTTGAATGGAGTTATGGCTAGGGGGATGAGTCCTAAAACCATCTGAATTCATTGTAGGGTGGAGTCATAAAAACCCTGGAAGTCATTGCAAGGAGGAGTCATTGAACTCTCGGTAACTGATAAATTCTGTGTCATACAGTCTTATCATCTTGGAAGTTATTAATGTAGTTGTTAAGTAGAAAAATACTTCATCAAACTTTTATATCTTTGCTCAAGGTTGAATGAAGTTATGGCTAGGGGGATGAGTCCTAAAACCATCTGAATTCATTGTTGGGAGGAGTCATAAAATCCCTGGAAGTCATTGCAAGTAGGAGTCATTGAACTCTAGGAAACTGATAAATTCTAAGTCATAAAGTCCTATCATCTTGGAAGTTATTAATGTAGTTGTTAAGTAGAAAAATACTTCATCAAACTTTTATATCTCCGCTCAAGGTTGAATGAAGTTATGGCTAGGGGGATGAGTCCTAAAACCAACTGAATTCATTGGAGGGAGGAGTCATAAAACCCCTCCAGGAACCGAACACTCATGAGCATCTAAAAAACTAAGTCTAAAAACCCAAACAGCTAATTAAATATTCTAATTCATTATTTCAGGCACGTAAGGCTCAATAGTAACTTAAACTCTAAAAAACAGAATATTGATACCAATAGATACAACCAAAATTTCCTTTAGTAGCTACGCATTTAAAATAAAGTTCAGAAAATTAAAAAAATGGTAACCCACACCTTTCAAATCAGGGATTTCAGGCAACACACAAAATCAAAAGAATAAGAAATCTTACCCAGAAAAGTCCAACTTGCAAATTGCACATCTTGAATCATAATTTTCCGACAACACACACCTCGGAAAGGGGTGAGAAATCCAGCTCATAAAAGTAAAAAATAGCAAACCATCCATCCCAAATCATAGGTTTCAGACAACACATACCTATGAAAGACTAAGAAATCCAACTCCGAAAAGTCAAAAATAGCAACCCATACACCCCGAAACATAAGTTTCAGACAACATTCACCTACGAAAGACGAGAGCCCGGGGAGGGCGTTTGAGGGTCTGAGGGAGGTTCTTGAGGGCTGGGTGGTCCTTTGGGAGCTTGGGGGACCTTTGAGGACCGCTGGCTTCCTTCAGGGTTGGGGTAGGAGGACCGGAACCCTTTGGGGTTGGGGTAGGAGACCTCACAACACTGTTCAAATGGAACTTGTGTATTATAACGACCACAGAGTTTCATCTTCAAATCCTCTTCTAAAATCATCTTTTAAATCATCTTTTAAAATGTCACTATACGCTCCATGTAACTGAACCCCTGTATAACCGAAACCCTGTACAACTGAACCCCCCGTGCTACTGAAGTCTCGTGCTAGTGAACCCTCGTGCAACTCAACCCAATTTAACTAAACCCCCGTGTAACTGTACCCCCTTTAACTGAACCCTCGTGCAAGTCAACCCTCCATGCAACCCATGATTTCTCGTTGGCCACTGGGCTAATTTGGCTTTTGTGTTTGCCCCCATTGTTTTTTTGTGTGGGTTCCATTGTAACTGAATCCCCGTGTAACTGAACCCCAAGCAAGTGAACCCCCATGCATCTGAACCTTCGTGCAAGTGAGACCTCTTTAACTGAACCCCTGTATAACCGAAACCCTGTACAACTGAACCCCCGTTTTTATTTATTTAATTATTTAAAAGGTCAAAAATCTGTCTCATCCTTAACTCCTTACTCTTTATTGCGAAGTTGGCTTCCAAATTTTTAAAGAAAATTTGCAATTGAAAAAAAAGATTTAAAACAACAGAGTCCCTCAAACCCCGTAAAGCCATTTTAAAAGGTATAACAATTATTTATTTAACAGAAATCCTCGCTTTCAATTGAACGGAAAAAATATAAGAATTATTTATTTAACAGAAATTCTCGCTTTTTTGAACGAACACCATGTAAAGAAAAAATCACACTGGCTTAAAACAACACTCTTTCGGGCCTCCAAAATTGACCCCTCCCCTCCCCTCCCTGCTCTCAGAAATGGGGGGGGGGATGAATGGAACCTTAGATCCTATTTTAAATTGACAATACTTATCAAACATCACTTGTGTATTATACAGATCATATATCTCATTACCCCTTTTTAAATGTTAATCAAATAATTCTGATTATAATGTCCGATTTTTTGTCAGCTTTTCAAAAGGTTTGTATTTGGAACTCTGTCAGTTAACACTAAGCTGTAAATTGGGATATCCTTTCGCAATAACAATAGGCTTAGCAGCGACTAAATCTCATGGTCGGGCAAGAATTCAATCAGATCACAGTAGTGAAAATGGAGTACCTTTTCGCAAATTGAGTTAGCTTCTATTTCGTAGACAAAATATTTGAATTCCTTTTATTCAAATCACCTATCAAGTTATCAAAAAATATATGAACTAGAAATCTGGTCTGTAAATTGTGTCAGAAAAACTTGTCCTTAATCAACGTAAAGACCCACAATAGCATAGGAAGGAACGTAAAGTAGTACCAGATTATACCCATCAGAAACCAGTCTGGTTCTAAAATAAATTATTACTTTACTAAAATAAATTATTACTTTACTAAAATAAATTATTACTTTACTAAAATAAATAATTACTTTACTAAAATAAATTATTACCTCCAATTTGCAAATCCCCTTACCCCTTTTTTTGCAAAGGTTAATTAAACATCCCCGATAGTAAAAGCATTAAAAAATTTTCCAATTACTAATTACCCCTTTTTTGCAAATGCTAAACAAAAAAAAAACCTATCTGTAGAAAAACTTGTCCTTAATCAGCGTCATAGAAATGTTTACCTATAGGACCGGTATAGCGTAAATCTCTTGGCAAAGAGTGTAATGCCCCTGTAGAATAGAATACCTACCAGAAAAACCTGTTTGGTACGGAGGGGCCAGCAAATCCATACGAGCATCTCTACTCATGAACACAGTAAAATAACTTAAATGACTATAGTTTATGGGTGGGGGTGTTTAACTTCCCAAAAATGCCCTCCACCACGAAAGATACCCCTCCCCCTCTTTCGGAAAGTACCCCGCGGAAAATACCCCCTCCTTGGAAAAAGCCCTCGTAGAAAATACCCCCCCCCCCCTCCCTGTGGAAAATCAGGTTTCTAAATTTGAAACTTTTATTTGAGTTTTTTTATAGCTTTGTTGAAAAGTGCTAAGAAACGGGAAAAAGAGGAATTTACACACCAGAAGTGTCTTAAAAACGTAGAAAAAAAACAAACAAATCCATTTGTGTTGAAAAGGTTTCCATATGATTTTCTATAATTTTTGGCAGTAGCGGGTGCCAAATTAAAAAAAAAATGAAGAATAAAAACAATTTAGGCAAACAATAATCAATCAATATTAAGCTAAAACATATGGCACCAAAAAGTTTAAGAAGGTTTGGCTATCCTTCGAAAAGATGGTTGGCTTCGGGAACCAACACATTCTAAATTGTTTAAGGTTGTACGGGAAAAGTGTTGTCAAATTCTACGAGTTTGTTTTTCCTATCTTCCAAGTGTAAAACTACCACAAGTCACCATTAACAAATAAATGAAACCCAAAACTAACAGAAATTATAATAGATAGCCTAGTCAAACTCAAAACGAGAAAAAAGTAAAAGGAGTATGGCTGACAACACCCATATCTTCTTCAGACCAGAAAATAATTTGCACTTTACTTAAAAAAAAACGCATATTGTCAGTTTGATATACATACTGTGATGTCTATTCCTTATAGTCTTAATACTTCTTTATTTGTTGAAGTCAAAAAAGTGAAAACATTTAAAATTTATTTTGTTTTCAGTAAAGTGCAAATTACTTTCTGGTATTGAAGTGGTGTGGGGGTTGTCAGCCCTAATCCTGCTAATTGTTGCTATTTTGAGTTTGAATAGTTTATTTATTGTTATTTCTGTTCGTTTTTGGGTTCTATCTATCTAATATGCAGAATTATTGTACCAAACACATTTTGCTTGCAGACCTGTTATGCTTACCCCCCCCCCCAATGTGAAAATCTATATCGCAAATTTATTTCCAAAGTAACGAAGAAACTAACAAAAAAAAACATCAATGTGTTCTCGAATTTTACACAGCGTAAACTTGAGTGAGTGGCGCATAATACACAAGTACCAAAATTCCATCCCCCTACGGAAATTAAAAAATAAAACTCAAATACAATTCTCAAATTTGTAAAGCCTTAATTTCCAAGGGGGGCATATTTTTTTGGAGGGGGGGTATTTTCTGCGGGGCTATTTTCTGCGGGGGGTATTTTCCTGGGGTGGGGGATTTTCTGTGGAGGTATTTCCCCGGGGGTATTTTCTGCGGGGAATGGGGCATTCTCCGCAGGGGGTATTTTCTGGGGGGTATTTTCTGCGGGGGGGGGGTATTTTCCGAGGGGGGCATTTTCTGCGGGGGTTATTTTCAGGGGCATTTTCCGGGGGATATTCGCCGGGGGGGATAAACGTCGGCCACCAAATTTGAGATGCTAAATACAGTAGCGTCAATTAGGGGGGGGGGGTATGAAGTATCCTCCCTCATGATTGAAGCATACATTTACATATTTTCATCTGGTTTTGAATAAAACAACATATTTTGAAGCAGACATTTGCATATTTTTATCTTGTTTCGGGCACTAAAGAATTTTTAAGCAATAAGGAATTTTACCAAATATTTTGTTCAAAATAATTTATTGCCTGAAATAAGAATAAAGAATTTTGCGATGGTGTTGTTCAAAATGTATCGTTTCTTAAGGAAATAAGCAAATGCATTATTCAAAATACGAAATATTAGCTTCGAAATGTTTTGCTGAAAGGTGTTGCTCAAAATATATTGTTTCTTGAAATAAGATTGAAATAAGCAAATGTATTATTAAAAATGGCAAATACTTTATTTTTTTAGGATTTTTGTAGGATATTTCCTCCATTGAAAGATCCTCTCACAAACTCCCCCCTCCAATACCACCATAAACAACCCCCCTGAAAACATGTGTATGCTTCTCAATAACCAATTCTACATGTAAACAATGGGCAAAGGTTGTAACGTGCATCCCTTCCCACGTAGACTGGGGGGGGGGGGAGTAAAGTCATCCGTAAAGACATAGCTATTACGTTTTTCGACTATGTATAAAATGGCTATCTCCAAATTTTTATGGGGTCAATTTGGCGAAAAAATGAGCGTGGAAGGGGGAATGGATGCCCTCCAATATTTTTGGTCTATTAAAAAGGGCACTAGAACTTTTTATTTACTATCAACTGAGTCCTTTTCTGATCTTTTTAGTATGATAGTTCCTGGAAAAAAAAAACAATAAACACGCATCCGTTATTTTTCTTCTGGCAAAAAATACAAAATTCCACATTTTTGTACAGGAACTTGAAGCCTTTACAGTAGGGTTCTCTGGTATGCTGAATCTGATGGGGGGATTTTTGTTGTGACCACTTGGTATTTTGGAAGTGTGTCCCCTCTTTTTACAAAATTAGGCAAATTTTCTCAGGCTCTTAACTTTTGCTGGGTACTTGTTAACTAGTTCCTTGTTAACTACGTATTTACGGTTTTTACATCTATTTTAAATGTTATTTCTTTCTGTATTGAAAGCTCTCAATCAGAATTATTTAATTATCAATTTCTCTTTAATACCTTATTCTTATTGTTTCCTTTCTTATGCTTGATGTCTCTAATTCATTGTCTTCTTTTCGGAATAAGTTCTCTTTGCTCTTTTTTTCTTTTCTGTCATTTCATTTCTCCTTAATGTATATATTTCTTGGGATTTCAACCTTATTCGTAAAGTCTTTCTTTATTAGGCAGAAAAAAGCCGTAATAACATCTGAGGAAGAGCCTTTAGTTAAAAGAGGAAGATTTCGACCAAAGGGGACCGGAAAGAAGAAGACAACTAAAAAAACTGCCAAGGTTACTATATTATGTTTGCCAATATTCCTTGATTACCTAGGCTATTTGGAAAATATAGACTTAGACGTTGTTTGTACAATGCATCAGAATTAGACAATTTATAGGAAACAAAATTAAAAAAAAACAAGCTAAATCTGTGTTTGAAACATTTTTGACGTAAATTTGAGTTGCTAAATTCAGAATTTAAGCTTCCCTTAATTCCAAATATCCCTGGCACAGCAGCCCTTATTGGAAGAAATCACTGCCCACTTGGTCCAAACTTGTCCAGTAAATCACTTATTCGTCCATCGAAATGATTAGCTTTGAAACGAAGCAGAATTTGTAACACAGACACAATTTCTAGTTGAGACCCTATCCAAGAAGGTACCACCAAAAGACAAGCTTCTGTTTGACATTAACAAAAAAGGCAGCTTCTCTGGTCTGTGGCGTCCCATTGTTTGCGTTTTATGCTTCATGTAGAAATGAGTGTAGAAACTACCTTCCAGGTGATCAGGAGTAGCCATACATACAAAGTTAAAAATGTGTAAAACCCATCAAAAATTTAAACTGTTCTTTGAACATTACGCAAGAAATTTTCTTGAAATCCAGTTTCTACTACATAAAAGCATTGGCCGCTTCGATGATTTTGAATATAAAAATATCTAAAATCATTTTCCGCTTAGTAAAAATAAATTAAAAGTAAAACAAGTATAAAAACTCTGATTTTTGTTAGAAAGGACTTGTACTAGAAATAAAGATTTGAAATATCACTGGTAAATTTACCTTTGTACATAAAAAAGAGGTTCGCTGTTTAGCCTTGATATGCATTCTTTGAGGTAGAATACTGAATTATGAGGACTCTTCTTCTTCTTTTGGCTCTTCTGACTGTTCTTCAGCTGATTTTTCTTTCTTCTTTTTCTTCGATAGTCAGCCACGACCTTTACCAGTACCAGGATTCAGAAAATAAAGATATAATAGAAATTATGTTTAGTTAGTGGAGTAAGTTACTTTTCTTCTTTTCTTCCCGAGGAAGTGGATTACTGCTAGAAGTATTTTTGAGTCGTCTTAAAAATGATAATACATGTCACAACCTATTTTAAAAGTAAGTGGTAATGTTTATTTCTGTCTTATTAGTACTCGATGGAGATTTAACTGATGCTTTTTGTGACCCTTCAAACTGATGTTTTTTTGCGTTTACTTTTTTTACTTTTTTGCATGCCGACCCAAGGTCAGCATTGCGCAGGTTCCGATTTTCTGATTCAATAATTTCGGCCAAGAGTGCAATGTGTGGTTGGGGGTAAATCATCCGACGTTTCCCGTGTTTTTCTCTGATATTTCTCCAGGTACCCATTTAGAGCTGGGTCGACTCTGGCTGAGCTTGTGTGTGTGTGTGTGTGTGTGTGTGTGTGTGTGTATATATATATATATGTGTGTGTGTGTGTGTGTGTGTGTGTGTTTGTGTGTGTGAAAAGGTGTTATCTGGCAGTGATAGTTACGTGTGTGTGTGTTTGTGTGTGTGTATGTGTGTGTATGATTATGTGTGTGTGTGCGTGAAAAAACGTATTATCTGGCTGTGATGGTTGCGCAATCATTACGTGACCTTAAATAAAGTGTGTGCCGCCATTAATTTAAAAAAAGAAAAAAACATACACATACACATACACAAACCCATTTTTCTATCTTCTACGCAAAAATTTGTTAGTGTTAAGAAAGGGTGCGTGGTTTGTGTGTGTTTGTGTGTGTGTGTTTGCGTGTGTGTGTGTTTTTTTGTGTGTGTGTGTGTTTGTTTGTGGGTGTGTGTGTTTGTGTGTATGTGTTTGTGTTTGTGTGTGCGCGCGTGTATGTGTTTGTGTGTAGTTATTTGTGTGTGTGTTTGTGTGTGTGTTTGTGAGTTTGTGTTTTTGTGTGTTTTTGTGAGTGTGTTTGTGTATGTGCGTGTGTTTGTGTGTGCGTGTTTGTGTTTGTTTGTGTGTGTGGTTGTGTTTGAATGTCTGTGTGTTTGTGTTTGTGTGTGTGTGTGTGGTTGTATGATTGTTTGTGTGTAGGTTTGTGTCTGTGTGTGTGTTTGTGTGTGTGTGTGTGTGTTTGTATGTGGGTGTGTATGTGTTTGTGTGCATGTGTGTGTGTGTGTTTGTGTGTGCTTGCGTGTGTTTGTGCATGTATTTGTGTTTGTGTGTGTGTGTCTATGTGTGTGTTTGCGTGTGTGTTTGTGTGTGTTTTGTGTGTGTATGTGTTTGTGAGTGTGTGTGTTTGTGTTTGTGTGTATTTGTGTGCCTGTATGCATGTATTTGTGTTTGTGTGTGTGTGTCTATGTGTGTGTTTGCGTGTGTGTTTGTGTGTGTGTTTTGTGTGTGTGTGTGTGTTTGTGTGAGTGTGTGTGTTTTGCGTGTTTGCGAGTGTGTGTATGTGTGTGTGTTTTTGTGTTTGTGCGTGTGTCTGTGTTTTTGTGTATGTGATTGCGCGAGCGTGTGTGTGCATGTTTGTGTGTGTTTGTGTGTGTGTTTGTGTGTGTGTGTTTGTGTTTGTGCGTGTGTATGTTTGTGTGTGTGTATGTTTATGTGTGTGTGTTTTTGTGTGTGTTTGTGTGCGTGTTTGTGTTTGCGTGTGCATTTGTATGTGTTTGTGTGTGTGTGTGTATGTGTCTGTGCGTGTGTGTGTTTGTAAGTGTGTGTGTGTTTTTAAGTGTGTGCGCGTTTGTGTTTGTATTTGTGTGTGTGTGTTTGTTTTTGTGTGTTTGTGTGTGTGTGTGTGTGTGTGTGTGTGTGTTTGTGTTTGTGTGTGCTTCAGATGCTAGAAGACGCTTACAATGATGATGACAGGTGTCGTAGGAATGCTAGAGAGTAGTTATAGTGGGTTACTGTGGCGTTAAATGTGTACCAAAACTCGAATGAATGGTTGAAGTAAAACTTTTAACAAGAAATTTCTGAAAAGTGTTTTGGGGAAATGGGGGCGATGACAGAGTGGTGTCATAGAGCAGTAAGAGCGTGGAACTGTGGAGTGAACTGCTTATAGTATAAAACACTAGCAAAAAAAGGGGGGGGGGCATGCGTTTGAAATCCTATGTTAATTTCCTAGGGAGCGTTTGAAGTCCAATGTTAATTCTATATTATTGCTACTTTTTAAATTATCCCGAGCAAGACCATTGTTTTAATCTTCTTTATCGCCTAGTCGAAGTCCGGATTCCGTCCTCGGAATAATAGACACTGACCGAACTCCCCCGCAGCGACCGAAACCCGTAGCGGGCAACAAACGCGGTGGGCTAGCAATAAATTAAAAACACTTAAAAATTACACTTGAAAATTACCGCTTTGCGCAAGGAAAAAAAAATTATAAATAAAATTTATGAATGTAAATGTATATAAAACACTGAAAAAAAAGACTACATAAAAAAAGGCAGTGCTGAGCTGACAATAAAAAACAGGCCTCCTCCCCCCGCAGACGGTTCCCCTCCCTTCCCCCAACCACAGAGCTTTCTCCAGACCTAGTTGTTTCAGAGGCGACAATGCCGTATGAGGCGCCTTCGTTTCTAAAATGCGCCATTGACTTGAAAATGGGAGAATAAAATATCAAGAAAAAATTGATAAAAAATGGAATTAAGTTGTATGTATTGTTGTCTTACGATATATATTTTATTGCGCAAAAATTAAGCTCTAATATCAAATTCGCTCTCTGGAAATGCTTGGTTTGAGGCCTCTCCCCCCATCTTTCCTTAAATTACGTATGTTATTGTTTATATTTTATCCTTTTATAAGCCAAAATAATACCTAAGAATTGCATCTATTATCAAGGTGCAGCAGCCCAAGTCATTCATGATGCTCCACAAAACACTGCATTTTCCTTTTGGAGCCACTTGCCAGCAATTGTCTCTGAAAAATCAATACCCCCTGGCTTCGTGTCAAATGTTGCAGGTGTATGGAATAACAAAGACATTTGCCAGGGAACACCTGTTTGCGTCAATGGGATTGCGTTATTGCACGGTAATGGCTATCATTTAGAAAGTATTTCTTGGAACGGAATATTGAAAAGGGCTTCATGAATGAGTTGATTAAGGCGCAGTTCTAATTAAAAAATATGACCTTTCGAGCCCTGGCGGGGTCAAAAACGGGTCAAGAACAGCGGGTCAAAAACTATATAAAAAAAGAAACAACTAAAGATTGAAAGAAAGAAAAATGTGTTGAGCGTTTTGGGCGAAAAATATAATGCCATTAAGTTAAAAAGAGGAAAAAATTTGTTGAAGGTTTCGGGCAAAAAATGTCAAAAAAGGTTTTATCTGGCAGTGATGGTTGCACAATCATTACTTGCCCTGACTTAAAATGTGTGCCGTCAATAAGTTAAAGAAAGAAAAAAACGTTGTACATTTCGGACGAAAAAATAAAAGGTAAAAACAAATTACGGGACAGTTTTGCACAATCATTACCTAAGGTGCGTGCTCTCGTTCAGTTACAAGCGGGGATTCCCCATGGGTTCCTGACGCAGGGTTACATAAAATTGCGTCAAGCACATTAGACTTGAGAGTTTGAAAGGGGGTAATTTGTGTGATGTTATTGGAGTCCAGAGGGGTGTGTCGTAACTTGCATAGGTTTGGTGGCTTGAGGGGTTGGTAGGTCCACATATCTAACCCGTTAAGTCGTGAGGGTGTGTGGCGTGACGTCAAAGGGCTTGACTTAAAACTGCAATACTATCTTTCCTATGGCTGTCGTGACGTCAGAGGGCTGTCACAGAAATACAACATGTCTGCTATCACCTGGAAAACAGGGCTCTCTCGGAAATACAAAGGGGTGTGTCGCGTGAAGAAACATATACTTGAAATCCATTGCTATTTTCCTTATTTGACCGCTTGAAATCCAATGTTAATCTGCTACGGGTGTGCTTGAATTCGGGGCGTTCTTGAACCTTCTTCTATGGGCATGCTTGAAGTACCTAATTGGATACTACTAATATGTATTTGTTTATTAGTAATTAGTGCAGCTATTAGAACCAGGGGTGGCTCAAAGCACTCAGGCCAGGGGGGGGGTGAGAACCCTCATTTAAACGACTTGTAGATCATATTCTACGACTCGTCATTACCTACAAATTTCATAGACAATAGTGTTTTATCATTTATACTATCATTTATCTGCGGGAACAAAGAAGGACAAAAACGGAACACTACATGCGCAAATACACAACTAAGAAAAGCTTAAATCTGGATTCACCTCTTCTTCAAAATGGACCAACGCTGAACAATTTTGTTTAAGTCTACACCATCGGTGAGGTCTTTCTCACTCGCCAACAACATGAGGGAATCCAGTTGAGAATCAAGCATGGCAGTTTTCAGCCAATTCTTCACAAACTTGAGTTTGCTGAATGTTCTTTCGGCAGCTGCAACTGCAACAGGTGCAGTCGCTGCCAATTTGCTGAGACACCTGGCCTGCTTAAGCTGACGGTTCTGGCAATGTCCTTCACCAATGTCTTCTCTGAAGCAAGCAGTGCCTTGGCAAAACTGGAACAAAACTTCAAGCTCTACTTGAAGAGCAGTAGCGTCTGGAGCTCTTTCCTGGTTTGGGAAAAACTTTGTTGCTTGCTCAATATCTGCAACTGAGATACTTTTGTTCAAAGGAGGCTGGAGTAAGGTGCAAAATGGCAGAAAATTGGCAAGGCAAGCTCTGAGATTATCTCCCATAATTGTAGTCAACCTTTCAAGCAGGATTCTAAAATGTTGTCTATAAAACTGATGCATTGAGGTCTCGGCTTGACTCTGAGCTCGGCTGTCAAAACGAGATGGTCCAAGTCTCCGACGATGGTGTCTGATGAAATCAGTCTCTGGGTCCACTTCTATCCTTTTGTTAAACTGTGCTGCACTGTCAATTAAACTGTTCATTTCCTCACAAGATATTCTTTCAAAAAGTTTCTTCGTAGCGTCTAGCATCTCAATTGCGTCGATGATGTTCATCTCCTCTTCTTCAAGCTTTTCTGTTGCAATCCTGGCCTTGTACATGATATTTTTCATGAACATGAGGCAGGTGATAAAATCGAAGTTAAGAATCCTTTTCAGGAGGCCGCTGGCTTGTGCTTTCGTCTTCGTATCGGTGTTCTTCATCTGTTTTATTTCGTCAAGAGCTGAGACTATTGCTTCAAACGAAGTAACCACTGCTTGTATGGTTTCAGCCCTTGCGGTCCACCGGGTCCGTGATAAGTTACCGGGTCCGGAGATTAAGGCTGTTTTCAATCGAAGAGAGTTTTTCTATAAGGGCGGCAAAACGCTTTATAGATGAAGAGAAGAACGCATACATTTCTTCGAGGATATTGAAAAGCTCGGCTATCAAGAGAGATGAATTGCAACTATGCTCTATCACGGTGTTTAGTCTGTGGGCCTGGCAGGGTACATAAGGCACACGGCGACTGAGAAGTTCCAGTAATTTCTGCTGGGCTCCATTAAACTGACTAGAGATTGCACTTGCATAGTCATACGACTGAAAAGCTAGTTTATCCAGTGGAATTCCTCTCCTTGTCAGTGTTCCTATTATACTTTCTGCCATACCCTGACCAGTTTTGTCATTTGCCTCACAAATATCTAATAGTCTCTCTTTAGGCATCCCTTCCGAGCTGATGGTGCGGATTACGACTGCAAGCTTATCAGATTGTGAAGCATCGGGTGTCGTATCCGCCATCACAGAATAAATTTCTGAATCCAGGACTTCGTCGAGGATCTTCTCCCTGACTTCTGCTGAAAGCAATTCAATAAACTCGTTCTAGGACATTTTGTGTAGATAGGTAACTTTGTATGGTCTATACCGAGAATCATTTAACCAAGCTTCAAGAGCAGGCACATATCTCGCTAGAAGTTGAACAAATTGAACAAAGTTGCCGTCTTGTTCTTCCGTTCTTCTAAATGCAATGCCTTGTCTCGCTATGGTTCTTGCAACGTCCAAAAGAATTGTCAAAATTTTTCTGTTTGTCTCTTCATCTTTTGCTTGCTGCAAAAGCTTAGCTCGAGTTCTTTTATCAAGTAGGAAATCAACATTACCATTACTGCTGACGAAGTGACAATAATCCGACAAAGCTGCTTTGTGTGACCCGGAAGAGATGTGTTTAGCCAGTTTTCCTTTCTTTGCTTTTCCTTGGCTCTTCATTTTTTGCCATTGCCGCACCACCGTCTTCCACCCAAGTGTTTTCGGATTGGTCTCGCCCCGGACCACTAGGGAAAAGCGAGCAAACGAAGCAGAAGGCAGCATCTTTCTCGATATTGTATTGTAAGAACTGGTAATCTTCATACCAGCCGGGGTGAAAACGACACTGTTTCTTTTTTGATATTGACGGATCAGCTGGAAACACACTCAGCTTTGGTTGATTAGGACCACATAAAATCAGGTATTTCCTTTGGTTTTCGCTAGAGATTGACTTCCTTATTCCAGGATAATTGTGAACTACACTTTCGGAGTCGTCACTGTGATTTTCGACAACAACTCCACTAGTTGCCGAAATGTTAAGAAGTTCTTCAGTGCAATCGACTGTTAGTTGCTTGCACAGCTCAAACACAGAAGATGATGTAGATTGTATTTCCACCAAGATATCTCTTGCATTCAACGCAGAATTTTCCCAGATGGTCTTAACTATGTCATTGGAGCCCGCAACTACTGATATAATGTACTCCAGCTTGGCGACACATGAAAAGAGTTTCATGTTGTGTCTTTGATCGGAGACCTCTTGCCCTATATCCTACTCCTTCTCATCATTTTTTTTTACCGATGGCATGAAGTCTTCTCCGGTTTCGAATTTATCTCTCGTTTCTGTCGCTAGGTGTTCTGTCAAGGTCGGTGTTCTAACGCCAAGTGTTTCCTTGGTAATTGTAACATGCATTTCCTGAAACAAAATTGTCAGTAAACACAATTTCGCCGGAAACCGCCCCAAAACCGGTTTTGGCCGGATTCTGGGTGAACTACTTGTCCGGTAGGAAATGAAGCTGAAAAACGGATTCAGAATGTCTCTTACCCCTATATCAACCCTCTAATCAGCTTCAGGAACAACTTTTACCTTCTTACAAACCGGATTCCGGGCGAACTGCTTGTCCGGTAAGAAAATGAAGCCAAAAACGGATTCAGAATATCTCCTTACCCCTATGTCGACCCTCTAATCAGCTTCAGGAACATCCTCCAAATTTCCGGTTTTGGCCAGATTCTGGGCGAACCAATTGTCAAGCATCAAAATAAATTTCAGCTTTTTATTCAGCATTTCTACTTACCCCTAAAGTGACTATCTCACTGACATTAAAAAATATTTGTTCGCCTTTTAACTTGAAACCCCCTCCCTCACACCCAAAAATAGAGCTAGGGAGCCCATCTACGAACTTGACCTTTACTTTCACCAAAAGGCACCAAGTTCGAACAAAATATCTCAACCCCTTCGAGAGTAATAGTGCTAACAGACGGACAGACGGACAAATTGGTATCCGTCACTTACGTATTGGGATCCCAAAAAACGTCCACGGCTAAAATATAATAATATTCTTTCAAAGCGGATTAATTTAAGACCACGAAATTTTGTAGCGTGTCCTTTCTTCTTTTTGTGCTATATTTTATAGGCTTATTTGTGGGCTATATCAGTTGATCTCTCGTTTGTTCTCATGTTTGTGACATAACTCCTTGATTAGGCTTTTCTGCGATATTTAGTTGATCGATTTTTCTTATCTGTCTGATTGGTTTTATCAAAGCATCAGACCCGCCTTATCTTACTTACGTCAGACTCCGAGATCTCGAACTTCTTAGGCCATTCTTATCCACCCTAACGGAACTTCACTGACTTTTGCATTCTCCTTGTTTGACTCTTTTCGAGCCAGGTTAGGCTTCCGCTTTTTCTGATCCTAAAACGTTAGTGACGGATACCTAGCAAGGGATTGAGATATTTTGTTCAAAATTGGTGTGAGAATCCTTTGGGTCAAAGTACAAGCCAAGTTCGTAAATGCCAAAACCGGGAATTTGGTAGAATTAAAGTTTATTTCTAAAGTCGATTAGAAATTCAATATAGGGATAAGGAAAAATGCTGAATTCATTTTTGAACTTTATTTCTTTGACGGATAACCATTTCACCCGGAATCCGGCCAAAACCGGAAATTGGCTATAGGTAAAGGTTTCTTTTGAAGTCGATTAGAAATCCGAGTTTGGAGTAAAAATAAATACTGAATCCGTATTAGCTAAACTTTATTTTTTTCACTGGACAAGGAAATCGTATGGAATTCTGCAATCCTGAAATTTGATAAAAAGCTAAATTTAATTCTGAAGTCGTATAGAGCTTTGATTTGGATTGCGATGCAGAAGTAAATTTTCAGGCGGTTATTAGGGATAAATGTTAACATGTTTACGGAGTCTGGCGATGATTGGAAATCTACAAGACCCGATTGTCTGGACAAAGAAGTCTAATATTTATTCCACTTTTTGGGATCCCATCGAAACCTTTGGTCTGCTTGACTACGAGGAGACAGTTAATCAGAAATACCGGGTTTTCAAGTTTTTCGTAGTAAATACAGAAAGCACTGCTACTACTGCAACCTTTGCTTTAAACGACCTAGGATCACTAATGTAGGAGGCCAGTCCAGGACAAGACCGTATATTTTGAGGGAAACGGTGAATATCCTACGCAACTGGTCCCACATCCGCTTTTTTGTGCCTATAAGACTGTTCCTAAATATTCGATGTAAAATCTTAAAATCTTGGGATCCCATACGTAAGTGACGGGATATCTATGACTTTGTACAATTTGTCCGTCTGTAAGCATGATAACTTTGAAGGGGTAGACCTATAGATGTTTTGGTCAAACTTGGTGTGAGGATTCTTTGGGTCAAAGTACAGGTCAGTTTCGTAGATGGGCTATGTAGCTCTATATCTAGGGGTGGGGGTTAGTTAAAGATATTTTAAAAGTAGATAACATAGTCAACTTAGAGGTGTGAGGAGACATGCTGGATCCATATCTGAAACTAATTTTCTCGCTGGACAAATAGTTCGCCCGGAATCTAGCCAAAACCGGAAAAATGATTAACAGTAAAAGTTGTATCTGCAGTTGATTAGAGGTTCGATGTAGGGGTAAGGACACATACTGAATTCGTTTTTGACCGTTATTCTCTTCCCGGACAAGTGTTTAGCCCGGAATGCGTCCGAAACTGGAAATCTGGAAGAAATAAAAATGTGTCTGCAAGTCGATTACAGATTCGGCACAGGGGTAAAGATGCATGCTAAATCTGTATCTGAAGTTTGGGCCGGACAAGTAGTTCGCTCAGAATCCTGCCAAAACCGGAAATTTGGTAAAACGAAGACAAAATCCGAAGTATAAGAGGCAAGGAGACATACTGCATTCGTTTTTAACCAGAAATCTAACGTACTAGAAATAAAAGTGTGTTATGAACTTGATTATAAATTCGAAATAGAGTAAAATTGCCCACTGAATCCATACTTTGTCATCTGTCACTTTGTATTTTTACCGGACAATTGATTTGCCCGGAATCAGGCCAAAATTCGTAAAAATGTTTGTCTGATCATAATTAGAGTTTCGATAGAGGGGTAATGAAACACGCTGAATATGTTTTTGAACTTTATTTTCCTGCCGGAGAAGTAGTTCGCACGGAATTGCTAAAATCGGGAATTCAGTAAAAGTAAAAGATTTTTCTAAATTCGATTGTCGACTGGAGATGATATTTAGGCGTAAACATAGCTGCTGAATCCATAGCTGAACTTGTTCTTCTCAGCGGAATAGCCGTTTGGTCGTAATCCGTCGAAAACCCCACTTCGGTGTAATTTTTTTTTTTTTTTTACATTTTCAAGCGATTGATTAGGGATAAATGCTAACATGCTTACGGGTCTGGCGAAAACCGGAAATCTACAAACCCGATTGTCTGGACCAAGAAGTCCAATTAATATTCCATTTTTGGGATCCCATCGAAATCTTTGGTCTTGTTTTTACTTCGACAATACGCCTATTCGACAATACCTCCTCTCCTCTCAGTGACAACAAATTTACTTTAAGCAACAAATCTAATTCTTAACTTTCATGCGTCACCTACACTTTTTTAAATATCAATTAGCAGCCGAACTGGACACACAATAAGTCACCATACACTACCTAAAACTTTTCCATTATAAAAAACTTGCCTTAACCGTAGAAAAGGCTTTCGTTCCTCCACAGAAAACTCTTCTTACGGTGGCTAACTCTTACCAGCTCATAAAATTTTCCAAATAGTTCTTCGTCATGTCCCCCCCACCAAAAAAAAGGAACTAAAACAAACTATTAAATTTAATAACAATAACAAAACCTAAAGAAAGATTTGTATCATTACAACTTTCCTTAACACAAGAAACCACCATAATATTTACGCAAAAACAAAAAAAAAACATCGAAGAAAGTTTTAATGATAACACTTTTTAAATTTACCTTTTCTTCTTTTCACTTTAAAAACAAATTCGGCTGCTATTAAACGACAATGCACCTTAAGACCAAGGCGAAGTACTAAATTTATGTTTGGGGACGTTTCGCCATGGGGGCGTTTGCCAAGAGGAAATTATGTTATGGGGACATCTCCACGGAAAGTTTTGCAGACAAGCCGAGTTTGTAACTATGTTTCACTAGAGTCGTAGCCAAAAACTTACCTCCCGACTTGAATGAGCTATCCCAGCGTCTTCAGAACCATCCCTGGCCCAACCTTGTCTCTCATTTTCGGTTTATTCATGTTATCCAGTCAGACTTCACTTTAACAACTAGCCTACAATAATGTTGACAGGCTAAATCTGAACGACCTATCTGGGACAGACACAAATTATATGCGAGTAAGAACAGGTTTTGAAATAAAGCGAGTTGCTGCCAGTCCAGTCCCTTTGGGACAAAAATTATATGCGAGTAAGAGCAGGTTTTGAAACAAAGCGAGTTGCTGCCAGTCCAGTCCCTTTGGGAATCATTTCACCAGAGACCTAACGGGGTTATGAAACCTGGTTTAATTTAAACGACCTTGTCTTTGAGTGAAAGTCTTTCCAGGAGAAAGAACAACGACTCGGACTGTCACTGACTTAGATGAGAGCCCGGGACCTGGATGAGGCCAAAATACGACTGATACAACTTAGCAAGAGGCAGGGGGGTTGTATCAAACCCCCCCCTTCGAGCCACCCATGATTAGAACACAAGAAAGTTCGTATAATTATAGAAAACATAAGGAAAACAACTTAATAAGGGGCAATTTCGGTAAAAATATGCCGTCAACTTTTGCATGCATTGCAAGAGTACCCATGAGCTGATATATAAAGCCACTGTAATCAGAAACGTTTCCCGTGAACGGAATGCTAAGGATATCTTATTTTCCCCTTGAACGGATACGTTTCTTGTATTATTTTATCAATTTTTTTCGTTTCTAGGAATGATTGTATTCATATAATTTTCACTTTGAAAATGATTTAACTTTTCACTGTTTTGAAGCATAAAGGTGTCAAATATACTGGCTTTTGGCATTCAAAATTAAATTAAAATATTGAATAAAAAGTTTTTATTTGATCTTCTTAATCTTAGCTTTAATATTTTACTTTGAACAAACTACTTTGATAATGCGTTACTTTTTGCAATCACTGAGTCTAAAGGTATTAATTATTTTGGTGTTTGATAACCAAGTTCAAAATTGTCGATATTGTTAAAAATATCTGTCCAACGCTTTGGCATTGCTCAACAAAACTTAATGCTGGGAGTTTGTATCTTAGTTTTTGTAAGTAGGCTATTGCTTTCTTTTTTTACTTTTATTTTAATTGACATACTTCTTCCATTGCCCTTAGAAAACTGTTTATCTCTAATCTTCATTAAATAAAGGAAATACAACATTTTTTTAAAACTGAAAGTAAGGAGTAACATCAAAACTTAAAACGAACAGAAATTATTTTGTATATGAGGGCGGTTGCCCTCCTCCTCAACACCTCGCTCTTCGAGCTACAGTTTTTTGGCACTTTAAAAAAGTTACCTATTGTTCTAATTAAACGACCCTTGTGTTTGGGAATCGTTTTTAAAGAATTGGGATAAAATTTAAACTTTAGCGCTAAGAGCGAGATGTTGAAGAGGGGACAGCCCCCGTCATACGCATAATAATTTCTGTTTGTTTTAAGTTTTAACGTTTCTCCTTACTTTCAGTTGAGAAAACTTGTTTTTTTGTTATTCCTGATCGCTTTTAAATAACACCAGCATACCTGGCTCCCCTCCACGAAAAATCCCCCTCCTCACAGAAATATCCTCTGGAAAATTCAATCCTGGCAAAGATTTACCCTGGAAAAATACCCTTAACATCTCCACGCGTAAAATTAAGTCGGCAAACAGAAAGCAAGACATGTAAAGAAATTTTTTATATGAATTCTGGTAAATTCACCCAGCGTAAAATTTCTTCTTAAAACTTCACCCCCTGGAAACCATCCTCTCCATTGAAAATTCTCCCAGCAGAGAATTCGTACCCCCCTCCCCACCCAAAAAATGTATGCATACTTCCCAATAACAAATAAAACAAAGGGCAATTTTCATAACTTTAAAACCTTCCCCCAGGGGCTGTAGGGGGCCATCTAATCTCCAAAGACATAGTTATCGGTTTTTTCAACTATGCTAAAGAAAAATACTATCTCAAAATTTTGATCGGAAGATTTTGGGATAAAATGAACGTGGTAGAGGGCCTAGTTGCCCTCCATTTTTTTGGTCACTTAAAAAGGGCACAATAACTTTTTATTTCCATGAAAGTGAGCCCTATTCTGACGTTGTAGGCCCACTGGGTTGATACAATAATCCCTGGAAAAAAAATAACAAATAAACACGCATCCATTATTTAGCTTCTGGTAAAAATTACAAAATTCCACATTTTGCAGTTATGAGCTTGAAACATGTACAATAGGGTTGTTTGATACGCTCAATCCGATGGCGTTATTTTCATTAAAATTACATGACTTCAAGGGGGTCTATCCCTTTTTCCAAAAATCAGGAAAAGTTTCTCAGACTTGTAGCTTTTGATGGGTAAGATTAAACTTAATGAAACTAATATATTTGGAATCAGCAAAATAAACCAACTCTTTTGATATTTCTATTGGTATCAAAATTCCGTTTCTTAGAGTTTTGGTTACTATTGAGCCAGGTCACAGTAAGTAAGTTATAGTTTATTACCATGAACTGTTCGATTACCCATCAAAATCCATACAGAGATCATTGAAAAGTTGATCTTTTTTCTGCGTTGCCAAAAGAATTGTATTCATAAAACTTTAAAGTTTCATGAAATTTGATTAAAAAAACAGAAAAAGTTTTTTTTAACTATAGTAAGGAGCAATATTAAAACTAAAAAGAAATCCAGATCACTCTGTATATAAGGGGAGCTGCCCCTTTTTGACACTTTGCTCATTAAAAAAAGTTTCTTTGTGCTTTGATTTTTTTTTTCCAATTGCAAATTTTCTAAAAAAGATTTGAAAAAAGCAAAACTTCGAAGTAAGGAGTAAAAAGCTAAGGAGGAGACAGTCCCCTTCATACAAAGAATAATTTGTTCAAATTGGTTTCAAATCTGTTCCTTGCTTTCAGTTGAAAAGGTCTTTCTTTTGTTTAATTTCTGTCTCTTTTCCAAATCACTCCCAGGCCTAACCAAGATATAATTTTGGGTACCGGTACCTTACATCCCTGGTCAATTGCTTTTAAAATATGTAAATCAATAATTGTACGTTGATTAGTACCGTTCTACGTTTAGATTTGCAATTTCAATTTTGGATAAAATTGAATATACTTGGAAAATTGGTTATGAGTAGGGATGACAGTACTAGCGCTGGTCGAACATAATTTATGCATGTTTTTTGGTCTGTTATTTGATGTTTTTTTCATTGTTTTGTTCTGTTTGATGGTTATTTGATGTTGTTTCTGTTTTTTGATGGTTATATAAAGGTTTCTGTTCTGGTTATTGGATGGTTGTTTGATGGTTATGAGTGTTGGTCAATTTATTTGTTTTTTTCATGGATGTAGACATAATCTCAACAACAACTTGGATGTAGACATCAGTTTGTTGATGGTTGTTTGATGATTATGAGTGTTGGTCAATTTGTTTGTTGTTTTCTTGGATGTAGACATAAGTCCAACAACATTGCTGAATATAGACAAAGTCCAACAACAATTGCTGGATGTTTCTTGGATGTCAACAGAAGTTTAATAACAATTGCTAAATTATCGATTCTAACGGAACAAGATCACATGTCTCTTTCTAGACCAATCAGAGGATGTTTCTAATTGTATTGATCCGCTAACGGGACAGAATCACGTGTCTCTTTCTAGGTCAATCAGGGAGTTACGTAAGGTTTCCCTTACATCACAGTTCAGTGGTTAATCTAGAGTCAGCAGTGAGAGTGATAGGATTGAAAAATGAATAAATTTGAGAAAGATAGAATTAGATCGAATCTGGTGATTATAGAAAAACATTTGATTCTGAATGATGATTATCTCAAGTTATCCCTTCAACGGAAGATATTCTCACAGGGAACACTTCACAATATAATGAAAACTGATTCTCCCCCATTGGACTATTTTATGAAGCTTTTACGATGTGAATCAAATGCTTATACTCAATTTATTGATATATTAATTGGAACAAAGCAGAATAATATCGTGGATATACTTTTGAAAACACTGCCATAGATTCAATGTAGATGGCTCCTCCTTCGATAGAGGTAGCGTCACAGAGCCACTCCTCTCCCATTCCCCCCTCTGAATTTTTCAAATGAAGTCCTGCTTCTTTTTTCCTGCGAATGACCTAAGAACAGAAACCAAAAATTCTCTACACATATTCACTTTATATTAATACTCTAGGAAATCTGTCAGGAAATGAGTTTACCGCAATCATTAATGACTAGATAGAAAAGCGCAAATTATGCCATCCTTATTATTTACATAGAGGCTATGCTGTACAAATTAAACACTTTAATTAATGTCTTTAAAAGATTTGTGACTCTCACCCTATAGGGCACCATTGCTACAATTTCCACAAAGACAAACGTGATCAGTGGGAGAATACTTATCCCGCTATGATTGGAAAGAACCCCAAACGTGATTTTAGTTTATTTCTACGAGATTGGTACCGACTTGGATTTAAATTATTTTGGGAAGAAGAATCAGGTGTACGATTCAACTGTTGGGTTAACAAGACAATTTGGTTTCTACGTCATCGTTGTGACGACACTGCCTATTATGACTATAAACCTTGTGATTTTTATTTGGCATTTACCGAATATGATTCACCATTTGAAAACACTGTATGTGATATTGCTTCAAATAGACATATTGAAACACGTGAATGTCACAATATGAATTTAAATAGTATCATTGACTATACAAAGAGATACAACAAGAGTTAAGTTACATTATCGTGTAAAAAATGTGACCCTGACTTTGCAGCCAATCAAGATCAATATACAGTGAATCCAATTGATCTACCAGCATTAGTGGTTCACGACAGTTGCCTATACACCGAAGAAGAAGAAGAAGAAATCCAAATTGTAGAATAAGAACAATGTTGTATATACATCTCTCATTTATTAATCAAAAAATTTGCACACATTTTTTAGGCACTTTACTCGTAGGACCCTAAAATTAATATTTTACAGGGCTGAGAGGACATTTTCCACTATAAAATCGTTAAGACGTGGGTTTTCTACATAAATGTTGAGAAACTGCTTGTAAGTATAGCCGCGACATCTGAACACGAAATATAGTAGTGCATGAAAGCCACAGCTTTTAGTCGTCAGATCCTGCACTCTCTTCCGATTTTGAATAATAGTTTTGCCACTGCTCTCAATAGTTGCTGATGTGTGGAGCGTAGAAGGTATAGGTTAGGCCAAGAGGATCAAAAAATTTCAATCGTCTTCATTGTTTGAAAGATGCACAACCAATGGCCAGTATTCACAGTAGACGGACTGCTATTAACAATGATTTGGGTATTGTTGCAACTTTGAATTTTTCCTAGAAAGTCCGAGGGCAGACAATAAGATCTTTATTTGGACATGTAGGGGTCCATATTACTACTACTACTACTACTAACAACTCATCGGAGCACCAAGCCGCCTGAGGCCAACACAGCTACGCAAGCTCCTCCTCCATCCCAATCTATTCAAAGCCTCCCTTTTTACACCCGCCACCGAAGTTTCCATTTCCTTTAAATCTTTCTTTATGACGTCCTCCCACCCCAGACGGGGACGACCTGCTTTACGTTTAGCCCTAGATAGTTGGCCGAAAAGAACAATCTTCGGCAATATGTCATCCTTCATCCGCACAACATGCACTAACCACCTCAACCTTTCTCTCATTATAGACCTAGAAAGCGGTATTGAACCACATTTTTCGTATAGCCTATAGTTTGAAATACAGTCAGTCAGCCGGGTACCCAGAACAATCCTTAAACAATTTCTCTGGAAAATATCTAGCAAATCTTCTTCCGCTTTTCGTAGCGCCAATGATTAAGAGCCATATTTAACCACTGTCATCACTGTAGCTTCCTGGATTCTAATCTTGGTTTGCAGACTTATCTTCCTATTCTTCCAGACTTTTTTTAACTGTGAAAAAACACCCTGAGCCTTGGCTATTCTATTTTTATCATCTTCACTGCTCCCACCATCTTTACTAATAATACTACCAAGGTAAGTGAAGCTGCCCACCTGATCAATCTTTTCATTACCCAACGTCACCTTTTCATCTTCACTTATTCCTAGCCTTAGTGACTTAGGCTTCCTAATATTAATTTTCAAACCAACAAAAGCACCCTGAACTCGCAAAACCTCTAAAACTTCATTCATTTTGCTCACACTTTCATCTAGGATGCTTAAATCATCAGCATAATCCAAGTCTAGGAGACTTTTTCCTCCCCGTTTGATTCCGTGGTCTCCCATTGCCTTTCATGTGCTCCTTAAAACTAAGTCCATCAAAATAATCCATATAAAGGGGGATAGAACACAACCCTGCTTAACTCCTGATTTAATACAAAACCAGCTGCTAACCTCATTTCCTACCTTAACCGCAGCAGTGTTATTCTCGTACATAGCACTAATCACTATAATGTATTTGTCTGGTATACCATACAAGGATAAAACCTTTACTAAAACTCTTCTATCAACAGAATCGAACGCTTGCTCATAATCTATAAAACTGAGGACCAAAGGTGTTTGAAAACTCAGGAACTTCTCAATTATTAACCTAAGAGTTAAAGTTTGGTCAACACATCCTCTACCTTTTATAACACCGCACTGTTCTTCTCTCAAACTTTGTCTACAGCATCTCTCAGTTTAGAAAGTATCGTACTACTAAGTAATTTGGTGTCTAAAGAGACCAGGCTTATGTCTCTATAATTAACAAACTCACTTTTATCACCTTTCTTATACAGTGGCTTAATTAAGGTTTTCCTAAAATCGTTAGGTACTTCCCCTTTTTCAAAAATCATTCATAATCTTCAGTAACTTATTTCTAACCTCAGAGCCACCATATTTAAGAAACTCATTTACTACCCTATCAGCACCTGGAGCCTTATTATTCTTTAATCCTTTTAGTACTGTCGCTAATTCCTCCTCACAAAACAAATCTTCCTTCACATCCAAGGTATCACAAACTTTTTCATTTTCCTCTATATTTTTTCCTGCAACTCTATCTCGCTTAAGCAAGTTCTCAAAATGTTAGGCCCATCTCGCTTTAGCTTTTTCCTTATCGCTAATTGCCACCCCATTCCTATCTTTAACTGGGACAAGTCTGGATTGACTACTACCTCTCAATTTGTTAACGTGCCAGTACAATTTTACTATTATGCCGTCTAGCTGCATCTTCTAAATCCTCGGCAATTTTATCCATGGCCTTCACTTCACACCTCGTTAGTTCATATTTCAATTCTTTCTCCACTTTCTTTACATTTCTTTTGTTTTCATGCGATCTATCACTCAGATAATTCTTGTACAAGTCCTTTCTCCTTTCTATTAAACATAAAGCTTTTTAACTAATATTCTTAGCTGCAGTTCTAGCTTTCTTCCCTAATACACCTTCAGCAACTTCACGAATTATTTTTCTAAAATTATTCCAACCATCTTCCACATTATCAAATTTTAAACTCTCAAGTTTAGTATTCAACTGTTCCTGGAAAGTTTCTCTCAAATTCTCATCCTGGAGTCTACTAACATCATAACTTCCCGGGAGGTAATTACCCTTCCAATATTTCAGCTTTAAATTAACCCTTGACACTACTAGATGGTGATCTTTACTTTTAACATGAAATAACAGCACTCCTATATACCCTAGTATCCTGTATTGATCCTGTCAGTCTTCGGTTTACTATAACATAATCAATAAGGTTTGCTGTCTTACCATCACATGAATACCATGTTAACTTATGAGCCATTTTATGACCAAGCACCATATTTGTTATAACTAGATTGTTATACCTACAAAATTGCAAAAGTTTGTATCCATTACTGTTTTCTTTTCCTACACCAAATTTACCTAGGCTAGGATACCATTTATCCTTATTTCTACCAACCTGGGCGTTAAAATCTCCCAGTAAAAATATCATATATCTACCTGGGATCATGTCTATTTGCTCCTGTAACTGTAAGTAAAATTCATCTGAGTCACTAGTATCTCCATCAGTCGGTTCTACAGGGGCGTATACTACTACAACTGATATCCTGAACTTTCTAGTCATAAAATGAGCAATTAGTATTCTATTATTAATACCTTCCCAGCCTAAACAAGACTTATCAGCTTCCTTATTCAACATGAGCCCTACTCCCTGTCTATGTACCCCATCTTTCCTGCCTGAGTAAACAAATTTTATATCACCTAATTTCATGCTTCCTACCCCTGGGATATGAGTTTCTGAAACTCCTAAAAAATCCAGTTCGAATCGTCTGAATTCGTCAGTCAAAATGTCGATACGATAGTCATTTTTTAATGTGGTAACATTCCAAGTTCCAATTTTCATGTTCTTTAAATCATTAAAATTTTTTCGCCTCAGGAAAAGCAATGATCCCGGATACCAGTGCAGGACGGGGATCACACATCTTCTTAAGTCTACGCCAAAGTGCTTAATTTGGCTTACAACCGGGCAAAAAGAAGTCCTTGGAACCTCTATGAATGGAGACTGTGTGCAATCCTGGGCCTATCCTGGTCACAAAATGGTTTTTGACAATTGATGATTCTCCTCTATCAACAAGAGTCGAAATTCTTTACAGAAAGTCGAAAGCCTATTACCTCCGACTCATTATATATTCATGCCTACAAATATTTTGCTACTACGAAGAGGCAACCCGTAATAGATAAATTAGCTAGGAAGAGGTTTTTCAGCCCAAAGACGCCAATCAAAACATACCAATCCCAGAAGAATTGTCCATTAGTCAGAATCTTGTGCCAATGCTGTGTCGTTTACTAGGCTAGAATTTCCTCGAGGGGCGCCACTCCTCAAGTGGGAATAGAGTTGACCGCAAGGTCCCCAGTCTTGCAGGTACCCCGAAAAGGTCGAGGCAGCCCTTTGCAGAGGCCGTTGTCCATAGATCTGGATCTTACGCCCTGCCGAACTTATATTCCTATAGAGGATCCTCCCGCGATGGTGTTCTGCATCACCATGCAATTTAACCCATTGCTGGGAGAAGGTTTGCAACTCATGGAACTTGTGGACAAACCAGTGGGCCCTTTTTAGTGTACATTTGAGGGGCCTTCTTCCTCCTCTGCCTGTGTCTATGACCCCGGGCAAGGGTGCCCCAGATTCTATTATGGACCCCCAGGGACAAGGTCCCCCCTTGGTCCGTGCCTCCTATGGAGGTACCCTACATATCTGTAGAGCGTTCACCTATCGCCACCTGGGGACACGCTGAATGGCGTGGGGGAGGGCAGATAAACGGATCACTTTTGTTTTGCAAAGGTCATAACTCAGTGACATATTTAACCTACTACTTATACATATACATAACTCACTGAATATGCCTATATAAGTTATATACAGAAATATATAACTCAGTGACATATTTAACCTACTACTTATAAATATGTGTAACTCACTGACTAGGCCTATATAAGTTATAGACAGAAATATAAAACTGAGTGACATATTTAGTCTACTACTTAAAATATGTGTAACTCACTGACTAGGCCTATATAAGTTATATACAGAAATATATAATTCAGTCACATATTTAGCCTACTACTTATAAATATGTGTAACTCACTGACTAGGCCTATCTAAGTTATATACAGAAATATAACTGAGTGACATGTTTAGCCTACTAAATATAAATATGTGTAACTCACTGACTAGGCATATAAGTTATATACAGAAATATATAACTGAGTGACATATTTAACCTACTACTTTTAAATATACATAACTCACTGACAGGGCCTATATAAGTCATATACAGAAATATATAATTCAGTGACATATTTAGCCTACTACTTATAAATATGTGTAACTCACTGACTAGGCCTATCTAAGTTATATACAGAAATATATAACTGAGTGACATATTTAACCTACTACTTATAGATATGTGTAACTCACTGACTAGGCCTATATAAGTTATGTACAGAAATATATAACTCAGTGACATATTTAACCTACTACTTATAAATATGTGTAACTCACTGACTAGGCCTGTATAAGTTATATACAGAAATATATAACTCAGTGACATATTTATCCTACTACTTATAAACATGTGTAACTCATTGACTAGGCCTATATAAGTTATATACAGAAATATATAACTCAGTGACATATTTAGCCTACTACTTATAAATATGTGTAACTCACTGACTTGGCCTGCATAAGTTATATACAGAAATATATAACTCAGTGACATATTTAGCCTACTACCTATAAATATGTGTAACTCACTGACCAGGCCTATATAGGTTATATACAGAAATATAAAACTCAGTGACATATTTAGCCTACTACTTATAAATATGTGTAACTCACTGACTAGGCCTATATAAGTTATATACAGAAATATATAACTGAGTGACATATTTAACCTACTACTTATAAATATGTGTAACTAACTGACTAGGCCTGTATAAGCTATATACAGAAATATATAACTCAGTGACATATTTAGCCTACTACTTAAAATATGTGTAACTCACATATTGTATGTACAATGTATATTAAATACATTGATTATATGACTGGTGTTCATGGTGCCAAGTCTAGTAGAACACTGCCTTTAGGAGTGATTTCCCAATAGGTTTCAAATTGATTTAGCGAGATTAGTGCGATACTCTCAGCTAATGGGTCGGCAAAAGTACACTCTAAACGCATACTTCCCGTTCGTACTATACTCATATCCTGGGTGCCAGAAAAATCCAATACCATGATACCATGTTTTTTAGCAAACATTTCTTCGGTTATACCATTTTCAAATAGTTGTGAATCATGATCTAGGGTTTGCATGGTCAACTCATACAATATCCTATAGGACCTACCAAAATATAGATTGTAGAGTGGGATTCCATTTAATTTGCACACAAGAGATGAAAGCCCAAACATTTCAAATTTATGTGGGCATCCAGTCCACGATCCTATTGCACTAGTGCTTTTTTACAAATGTCAAGGCCAGTTTTGACGGAATTTCACCATTGATAAAAGATGAGTCGGTGAAGGTGCGTTAGCCTGAGGCAATATGACATTGATTGGTAATTGTATGAGGAACAAGTAGTTTAATATTATATCCACTGGCTCTCAGTTTTTCCACTGCAAAAGCAGCAGAACTCATAACCTACTTTTTTGCGTACATGTAGCATTGCCGAGGTGAGGGAGAGTTACATCAGGATTGACGGTAAGTTATTTTCGACAAATAAAATTGGATGGAGCAAGTGTCTTTTTTATATTCACTTTAATATTGGGTGGTAGCCATTGGGTTATATTAAATATTTGATGATATATTTTTCCAAGTAGATGTAATTCATTAGTTGTAGCATTTTTAAGTGCATCTGTACTATCAGTATTAGTAATATATTCATAGCCATTGGAGGTGCCTCTCAATTCCTTGTATGACTTGGGTGTCATCAACATGAATTGTATATAGCTTGTATTATTTGAGAGATTGTTGCTTGTGCTCACCAGTGTGCCATTTATGTTGACACTGATTTGACGAAATAAATTATGTAATATACCATTTTCATAGGATATTCTATCGGCAAGAATTGGCAACGTATTATTGGATTTCCAGACTTTCATTCGTAAATCTATAAATGTCAAAGACATGTCCATAAAGTAGTCTTCATTGGAATAAATTTGAAAGTGAATATTATCGGAGAGGGGTTGTTGTGGATAAAATTGTACATAGTATTCATGTTTTACACTCACATCAACATTTTCTGCATTGAAAAGATTTAAAGATGAAGTGATTGAAGGCTGGGAATGAGGTAGGTATGACATCTTAGAAAAATAAATCTAGTTTCTATCTAACAATTCTCTTCCTGGGGCTTCTTCTTCTGTTTACTCTAGGTATCGTCCGTTTCCTTCTTTTTTTTTGACAGGGGTGATGTCTTTCGTTTCTGACCTGAGTAGAGACTGATGAGTGATGCACTGTTTCTCGAACTTTTTAAACCTTTTCCATTTTGATGAGATTTCAATTTTTCGCCAAGGGTTCGCGCACTGGACCTAAGATTTTACGAAGCACTTTTTTTAAAATCCTTGCCAGAGCCCCAATCGTATAGCGTAGAGGATGCAAAATCTGTTGCAGCCGGTACAATATATTTTCTAGCCAGAGGTAGTGAAGAATGAAACAGCTTAGCAAACGAACTGCCAAGACCGTAGCCAGACATTGACGAGCGGCCTTTGTAATAGTTCATTCCATTGCCCAATTGTCTTGGGCCAACAGTATTAATATAGCATTAAATATCAGGACAAATGAATACCACATTTCTATTAGACATCTTGTTTGTTTTTTTGATCAACGACAAGGACGTGTTGAAAATGACATGTAATCACAGACACACTTTTTCATATTGCTAGGGGATCACCTAATTCAGTTGTTAGTGTTAACTGGCAGAGTTCCGAATAGAAAGTGTTTACGGAGATATACTGAAGATGCTTTATTTTGTAATGGTAAACATGTTCTTGATTGGTTTTACGTTCAAGAACTCGTAGGAGGGGAACATTGCTATTGCCAACCCGGGATGTTTTAACAAATGAAGCGTAGAGAAATATACAAGTGTCCGTGGAGAAGGCAGGCGGGTAGTCAGCAAAATTGAAATTAGTGTTTCCAGCACTTTTACAATTGATTATAGTGACCTTAAAGCCAAGAACATCTTTTAGATTATCATTGAGAATAACATTTTCATCGGCAATGGGCGAATTAATGTAGATCTTGACCTCTTCCTTGGAATATTTGAAAATGAAAGGCTCCTTCTTTACGAGCAGAAATTCTTTTATTGATAGAATGGTATAAATCATTCATATAAGTGAGTTCCTCATATGGTAATTCAATATATGGATAATTCATCCAATTGATCTTTTGAATTTGTTCTTGATCACATGAGGGTGGCGGCCAATTATAAGGTCTAAATTTTGTATCACATTTGCGATCTTTTCTCAGGATGTCATATGTATTTTTGAGAATACAGTCAACAAGAGCCACTTCATACTTTCCTTCGTTGAATCTGATGGTGGAGGAGAGTTTCGTCCAAAAATCACTTGTTCTATTCAAATCATTAGAGAGGATCGGAAACATTGGACATGAATGTCACACAGACATCATTGGGCAGTGTTAACGTCTTCAACTGTAACCCAAGAATCAAAATCAGAGTTTTATCCTAGCCAGCGAACAAGAAACTGTCTCTTGCCATTACGAGTACGACTCTTTAATATCTTTTCAATTTGATAAATTTCACTTGTGTTTCTAACTTTTTGTAGTTCGTATTCATTAAAACCACCGTGAATCTCATCATCTTTGGTGTCTCGCAGTCGATATGTCGTGGGTTCAGTGTCTAGGATTTTGGAAACTTTAAAAGGTTCAGTGCTCCATAAATAATTCCCCTTTTCAAAAAATTGGTGGTTCTATTAATTCGAACAGTATCACCAACATTGAATTTCTTCTTCACATTTTTTTTTCTTTTTCACTGGAATGTTGCTTTAGAAAAGTATCAAACGTATCTCAACTTCAATGAACGTCCTGTCGGCTAGCATTGGACAGGGAACGATGTGGTCACTGGTTATATATTTGCATGATTTTATCTAAATCATGAATAAAAGCAGCAGTATTTTCAGCGTAAAATATCTTGAAATTAATAGACGAATCGTTCTTATCAATCGTTCAGCCAATGCAGCCTTTATCGGGCTGTGAATATGATAGAGCGTTGTATTATATTTCAATAGAACCTTTTGCACATCAGGATTAACAAATTCGCTACCACGATCCGATTGAATTTTTCTATAGCAATCCTGTTCAAGAATTCTGTCTAAGGTATGAGCAGCTTCAACACCTCTCTTTGATCGTAATGGGATGGCATAGGCATAGCGACTAAAGATACTGATTGCCACTAGAATATATTTGTAGGGTGTTTGTGACGCCGTTGAATCATGTATAAAGTTAAAAGATCAGTTTGTGTTGTGGGCAGAGGGAAAAAGGCCTTACGTGGCCGATGATGTGCGACACGAAGCCTGCAACTCAGGTAAAGAGTGGTACTCAGCTCATTTTTTAACCACTCTTTTGCTTTTTTTAATGTGCCACTACTAATTTTACGGGCAACTTCAGAAAGCGTTGTGAGGGAACTTAGACGTCCCACTTCACCAATATTTTCATAGACATGTTTTAAAACTTCATCCATTTTGAATGCAAACACGTACTGTAATGTCCACTCCCTTTTTGCACACTGGAGGGTGAATCAATCCGTCTTCGCTTTTGTCTAGCCGTCATCCTCGGTGTTATAAAATCATTGCTGCTGCTGCTTCTGCTACTGTTTTCCAAGATTGAGTTAAAATCTTCTTTTTGTTCTTCTTTTTTAAATGGTGTTGGCGTTGTTGGAGGACTTTGACTTACTTGACTTATGTCCCATCCGTCCTTGAATGTCGAATTGGGGCCTCTTCTTTAACCAGTTAATTGATGTGCCTCCTGTAGGTGCTTCTGTTGTCGGCCAGGCAGCAGAGTTGTGGCAGGTTGTAAGGTGAGAAGTTTTCTTTCCATCTCTTCGGAAGGTGAGCTCTGGGGCGAGAACCGTGTACTCGTCCATCGAAGGCTATCTTCGGGAGACGAGTGCTAGCCATGCGTTGGGTATGTCCAAGCCATTTGAGTTGTTGTAGTTTTATTTTGTCCAGTATTGTGAATTTGACTTTCAGATTATGGAGAAGCTTGGAGTAAGGAGATTCTGTCGTGGAAGGTGATACCAGCGAAGCGTCGAAAGGATTTGGTTTCAAAAGCAGCTAGGCGGCGTTGATCGTCTGTTTTAAGCGTCCAGGATTCACAGGGATAGATGGTGATCGGAATAATGAAGGGTTAGAAGTCTCGTTTTGAGAGTTGTTGTTAAGTTCTTATTCCTCCAGATGGACATCAGAGCTTTAAAACTGGAGTTTGCAAGTGTCAGGCGTCTCTTGATGTCTTTGAGTTGGTTGTTATCATAAGTAAGTAAGCTCCCAAGGTAGGTGAAGCCTTCCACCCACTCAATTTTACCTTTACCAAGCTGAAGGCTGAGATTTACCTGTGAATCGAATTTGCGTGAACAGCACATGACTTTCGTTTTTGAGGCGTTGATTGCCATCCCGAAGAGGTTGGCGGACGAGTGAACGCTGTTAGCCTGAGATTGTAGATCCTGAAAGGACTCGGCTATTAGGACTATGTCATCAGCATATGCAAGTTTGTCTATCACCCCTCCTCCGACCAATGCGCCGGACGGGTTATCTGTGAGTGAAAGGGCTGCAGTTAGGAAGAGATTGAACAGATCCGGTGATATTAGGCAACCTTGAAGTACTCCGGTAGAGGTTTTGAAGCTCTCGGTAAGTCCTTCTCAAGTCATGATGCGGCTACTGAACTTCTTATACATGTCTTTGATCAGCGAGTTCAGGTTGGAAGGGATGCCAAAGTGAAGAAGGATGTGCCATAGACCTTCTCTCCATATCCTATCAAAAGCTTGTTTAAAGTATATGAAAAGGTGGTAGATGCTGCGGCCAAGTTCCCTATACTTTTCCATGATCTGCCGAACAGTGAATATCTGATCAATTGTTGATCTATTAGGTCTGAAGCCAGCTTGGTATTCCGGAATGACCATTGAGGAAATGGCTCGTAAACGCCCGAGCATTACTCTTGTGAGGATTTTTTCTGCGTGGCTGGTAAGACTTATTGGGCGGTAGTTGTCGCAGAAAGCTTTACAGCCATTCTTATACAGGTGGATTATCGTGGCTTCGCACCAGGGCGAGGGGAAGTGACATTTTTCCCAAACAGCTGTGGCAATTTTGTGGTAAAGGTCAAGGAGTGGTTTGCAGTTTACTTTCAGTAGTTCGGGCTGGATTCCATTGGGGCCGGCAGCTTTGTTTGGTCTCAAGTCTCTGATAGCTGCTTCTATTTCAGAGTGAAGAGGGGGAGGACTTGGATCTTTAGAGGTTATAGGGAAAATGTTGAGAATTGTTGGGTCTGGGTGGATGTCCAGATTCAGTTTATTTTTAAAATGGTTTTTCCATCGAGAGCGGATTCCGTCGGTGGCTTGTATTTGAATTCCATGTTCGTCGAGAAGGGAGAACGCTTTGATGTCTTTCTTTTTGGCCAATTCCTGCACTCTTCTATACATGTAGTGGGGGTCTCCTTTCTTGAAGGCCGATTCAAATTGATCACACGTTTCTTTAATAAAAGCACGATGAGCAAGTCTGATGGATTTCTCAACAGCTCATTTGAGTTGCTTGTATCAGTCCCTGCTTTCTCTATCTTGTTTGTTCGTGAGTTGGCACTTTTCGTCGCAGAGTGAAATGATCTCATCTGTAATCCATGGTATCTGAATGTTTTTTTGGGTACCCAGTGTGGAATGAGCAACATCACATATGATATTTGTGCTGCTAGCCACCAGGTTGTCAATATCTTCCTTAGGCAGGATAGGTGGGTATCTCAACGTGAGCTGCGAAATTTTTTCGGATAGAATGGTGATATAGGTCATACTTGTGTTTTCGTCTTTCAGTAGATCTACTCTGAAGTTGGGGGTTTTCTGAGATAACTTTGATGCTGTTTTAAGTCTTGTTTTGTACCTAGACATGACAAGCGAGTGGTCACTGTCAAAGTCGCCACCAGCTAGCGCGACTGTGTTTAGGACAGACGTTTTCCAACGTCTAGACACGAGGATGTAGTCTATTAAGTTTTTTGTTTTTCCATCTGGTGAGGTCCAGGAAGTCTTACGGCGAGGTCTGTGCTTAAACAGTGTGTTTTTAATGACTAAATCGCTGTCTCTGCAGAATTCGATAAGACGTTCTCCTCTTCTGTTCATTTTTCCATGTCCAAATTTGCCCATTACATCTTTGTTTCCTGTGTGGTTGTTTCCAACGATGGCGTTGAATTCACCAATGACAAAGATTATGTCCTTTTTAGCGACAAAATCAACCAGACTTTGAAGCTGGAGATAAAAGTTTTCAGACTCTTCGTCGTCTCTGCTGGAATCCGAAGCGTATACTTGGATAATTGTGACGTTGGTGGGTGAACCCTTCAGGTGGATTATGATGATCCGTTCCGTAAGGGAGGTTACAGATTTTACAGATTTTCTGGCTTTATTCGACAGTAGGAGGACTATATTCTCTTAATTTCTTCAGAATTTGTTTATTGCCAATAAGACTTTTGGGGAAGTTTGATGCATTTAGAAAGGTGTATAGATTATTGACAAATGATAAAAGTCCTTTACGATTCGTCACCATATCACAAATTAAATCAAGTAAATTATAACCTTTTCCCCGAATTATAATTCGTTTCCCTGTGTTATCAACTAGAATTTGATGATCACCACCACCCAGATATGTTAATACTCTTTTACTCTGTTCTCGATAGGTCACTGGCAATAGGTTTCCAATCGATGTCACTATGGAATTCAATTCTTTCTCCTTTGATTGCACTGCTGCAGAATCTTGAGGAGATGTTTCCTTTTTGGGGGGATATGTGACGATGACGGCGGTGGATCTATCACGATAAGGTCTATGTTTCTCCACATGTCGCAATGCATCTTGAAGTAAAACCAGCTTTTTATTATCGGAAATATTTTCATCATTATTGAATTTGCTTAGATTGTCTTCAAAATGTTCCACGGGTGAGAGGACAAGTTCAAATGGTGTTAATTTATAAGGTTTAGCCATCTAGAGAAAACTGTTTACAATTCCTGCAAATATTGGTAGTAAAGTTGTAAAAAAGCTACCGCCCGCTTGAAGGAGACGTTTTCTTTGAAAAAAATTTCCTTTGTTTTTGTAAGCCAAGGTACTTACAATGGAACGATGTTGCTTTGTCTGTTATCTAACACCTTGTGGCAACTGTACATTGCCCTCAGTTAAATTCACACAAAGCTCAGATATTAGACTTATAAATTTTTTGTCAGCATCTTATTTTAGCATGGCCTTCCTGAGTGCACGTTTTTAAGTGCCTAAAACGAAAATAAATGCCATTGTTTGTGTAGTTTCTTTAGTGTCATGATGGAACCTAATAGCCTTTTCTACTGTTCACCGGAAGATAAACAGCAATTTCTTTGTCGAAAATATCTGTGACTACACGTAGATCCTCGGGCGTATTCTAATTAAGATCTAGCAAAATGTACCCATAGGGCTTATTTGTCTCCTGACTGTACGCTGACAGCAAAAAATTTGGGAGCACCTGGATCTATTTGCTTATTGAGAGTTATTACCGAGCTAGAGTCATGAACAACTCGGTAAATAATATAGATGGTGCACTTCAAATCAAGGGTTTTCATACATTTGCTCTGATGAAACAGATTGTGTAGAACTAGGGTTATGGAAATGTGTTCATGATCAGAGCAAACGGTACGCAGCTGTAGCATTTCCTGTGAGAACTGTTCAATTGATTCAGCCAAATCATCAATAATCAACCACGAGTTTGGCTCAATACTATTGAAAGCATCAAGTCCCTGTATGAATTGTATTGGCATGGATGTGGCAATTGCTTTTATTTGATCGTAGGACTCCTGCCAAATACTATAGCAATAATAAATTTTCTTTGTTTTTTCCAAAAACATTTTATTACAATTTTGAATTATTTTGCTAAAAGTGACGTTTTCCCAGATTATATCTGGGAAAACGCAGCAGTAGTATCATTGATAGATACTACTGCTGCTGCTGGTGACAACAGTCGGACTACAACTAACTGTAAACCCTACTTGTTCAATGAATAAATAATAATTTTCCCATAGATCTATCTAGTACAAGAACAATAAATACAATATTTCATTCATTTATTAACATCAACACTTTTCGGTACAGCAACAATAGTACACACTATTTGTTCAACAAGAACAATAGCAACAATATTTCTGTCATTTATTAACATCAACACTTTTCTGTACAGCATGAATAGCACACACTATTTCTTCAACAACAACATAAAATAGTACACACACTATTTGTTCAACAACAATAGTACACACTATTTGTTCAACAACACTTTTTGTACAGCACTATTTTTCATTTATTGACAAAAACATTTTTTTTTTGTACAGCAAGAACACAAACAGCTTAAAATATAACAAGAATAGTACACACTATTGGTACAACTAGGGTAAATATTTATTGACAAAAATACTTTTTTGTACAGTAAGAACACAAACAACAAAAATACAACAAGAATAGTACACACTATTTGAACTATAGCATTTTTAATTTATTAACAACAACACTTTTTATACAACAACAACAACACTATTTTTCATTTATTGACATAAAAACAACAACTTACAGCACAGTTGAAAAAATTTCAATGAATTTAAAAGATGAGAATGCCCTCCACCCCCTGGAGCCATGGGCCGAAGGCCGGCTTCGGGCGGGACCCTCCCCCCCACCCCTCCCCCTGAGATCGAAGGCCGGTGAAGAAACTGTATACAATAGCCGCTGCTGCAGGTTAGGTTGTACTATTTGAGTATTTAAGTCAATTTATCAGGTTAGGTTAAGTTAATTTAATTTATCCAGACCGAGTTGGTTGCGATAGTCTACACATTCAACCCGGTCTGAAATTCGATAGTGGCCGTGGGGGAGTGCTTTTACACCATCCTCGAGCACAAAGACTTTGTCAGATATACAAGACATGGCATTCTTTTACACTCTAAGATTATAATTTCTATACTGTAGAGAGCGAATTGCTTACACATATGCTCTTGGCACTAGACTACCTTCTACACAGTTTCTGTAGACACTCATGTTGAAATTATTTTTTACAAAATGTGTAGGCACCCCTTTATACGGTTGTTTTATATCTTTGTCATAGGTTTCTACACAATAAACTTTAGGACCGGGGAACACCCCATTGGATATTAAATCGCTCCCCGTCTCTGATTTTAACATTAGTAGCTGATTGGGAGTTTGACGTTTTACCAACTCGGGATAGAAGGTTGCATTCCAGTTAGTGAAATCAATCCACGAGCTGATGTGCTCCCCATTTTCTAAATCATTTAATAAATCCCCGATTTTAACTTTCAACAATAGAGAATCTGTATCTCCATAATAAACTTGAACCTCCCCCGCCCTTGGCCATTGTACCTTGCACACATTGTAAAAAAACGACAACATGAGCTTTTTTGAAATTTCAAGTACTGAACTACCTCCCGCTATATTCTTGTTCAACACAACATTTCTTTTTTTCTGTGTAGAAGAACCATGTTTGGCTCTACGCTCGTGAATGTTGTAAAATTAGGGTCGGCTATAATTCGTGCACATTCTTGGGGGCAGGTTACGATGTCACAACGGGACCTGTTTCGTACGCTTTCACACATTTTGTCAAACGCTGAATTTAAAATGAGCTTGTACATTTCCCTTTCAACTTTACTTTTTGCCTGAGAGCGTTTACCGACAAAGGTGTCGATAAAAGTCTTAAAGTAGTGTTTCTGACTGAATTGCAGGACCCTATGTATTTTTGTGATGTTGAAACCATTGTTCACCATCCATCGCAAAAGCAAATGGTGAACAACGATATTCTGTTTAGGGTCGAGATCTGCAATCAGTTTCTGCTTGGAGGAGGTTCAGTGCATCCCCATATCATCGAACAAAGATCGATTGTATGGACTCAGCGAGTCCTTGGTCACTGGTCTATTAACACATGGAAATATAATATCTTTGACACAATCATGAGGTTCCAATGGCATTTGCCCATCAATTTCAAATAACCATCCTTGTGGCCTATTGTTCTCGAGGGTGTGAATGTCAGGGATCTCACATGGATTCTCAAGCCATTTATAATTTCCACAAAGTAAAGAGTAGTGAGACATTGCCGAGAGGTACAATGAGTTCATGTCAAGGAAAACTGCATTAGACTTTACACCAGAGTCTTGTCCGCTTGGACCTGTTGTTAAAACGCGATCTCCATGAAAAACATATCCCTCCCCCCCCATCATCGATCCTTCTATAAAAAGGTGTTGATCCACATCAGTGATCAACCCTATTTCCTCCCTGCTAATTTTTAGAGTCAAGTCCATCACCAAGTTAGGTGTGGTGAAACAATAACCAATGTCTAGTCCAAACTCTGAATAAATTTGATCTGTGCTTTTGCAGACAATTTCTAAAAGAGTTAAAACGTCACTGGCCAAGTACAGTCTACAATTATCCCACCCATTTTTACAATTACCCTTATCCTAAACCCTCTAAGCAAATTCATATTCCTCGGCAGTGCATTCACTGTTGGTGAGTGAATTATAGAAAGCTTCAATTGGAGATAGTTTCTCCTCACTTAACCGTGCGCCAGAACAGTAATATTCATATGCATATACGCCCTTACAGGTCAGTAGGTCATACATTTCACTGTCTGGAAAGCGCTGTTTAAGCAGAGGAAAACTATCATAACTGTCGCTTTTCTGCACTTAAATCAATTGACTCAAAGCCTTGGGGAGAAAACTAAAAGAAATTAAACACCGGATTTTACTCCAGCACGTATGCCCATTATTCACTACCTGCCATTTCAACTCGAGAAGCACCAGCTTCTCAGCTGATTTGGGGATAATATTGTAGGCAAATGAATTGTTTATCCATGGACTATTTACTACCCCTCCCTCCCTGTGCATACTAGCCAAAGCCTGTAAAATAAATTTTAAATCATAATTTGAATTGTGAATGAAAACCGGTATAAAAAACTGCTGGCTTACATTCACATTGCACAATTGATGTGCTACGCCACAAAAGTTACTACCCCCTGATGATATTTCTTGCCACAAGTGATTGTGATCTCTGACTTTCCCCTTCCCCCCTCTTCCCCCTAGTCCCTTTCCCCTTAGTCCTCTCTTCAAACTCCCCCTTACAAACCTAGCATATTTTTTGATTTTTAATCACCAGACGATCCTCTGCGAACAACAACATCGGGTAATGAGTATTTCTCAAACGAGAAATAGCTCCATTTGCAGTGACAATTAATTTAGTCAATGCCTTGATCATGCACTCATTCACATCCAGCGTCTCGACTATTTCTAACAACTGCATTGTGTTAGAGTTGTCTCTTTGTGCGTGGGCATAGGAAAACGCAACAGCTTGATGTTCTTTGATTCGATTCGGATATCGGGGATTGTTCACATCCACTGGATTGGCTTCACAATCTAAAGTGATCTTATTGCTTTGAAGGAGGGTATTTTGAAAATTTTTAAATCTTAAAATGGCCCTGTCACCCGAAGTTTTTTTCACTGATTGATAACCATGCCGTCTACAATGCTTCATATGATTCTGTAGCTTTAAATCACTACGAAATTGAGACAGGCAGGTTGGTCAGTAGAAACATACCCAAGATTCTTACCCCCTCCCAGAAGCTTACTGATGTCTGTAATTGAGTTAAAATAACCAATTGTATCGGGTTCACTAGGTGGTGTATACAAAAATCAAACCCAGTGCTTCACCAATTCAATTGACGGGCCCCTTACTGGGAACAACACCCTCTTTTTATTAGAACGTGCTCCATCCTCAAATTGTGGACGTCATCCGTGATCAGCTCGCCTCCAGAAACATCAACCCGGCTGAAGCAACAACCCTCTCCCTGAACTGACCACTCTGGAAAAGACTGACGGTGCTAACGACTGGTTCCCTCTACGCTGGCGACGCTGCCGAGCAAGAGCTTTAAGTAAGTAAGTAAGTATCATCCTCAAATTCAGTTTCATATTGGATCACAGTAACGCCGATATTTAAATGGGCATTGGCCCTTTCAAAATATCAGTTGACCTTAGCGTTACTGGAAATTTTCCTTCTAAAAAAGAGAAATCTACAGGGGTAAAATCGTACCCCTCCTTCCCATGTACATCCCAGTATTCTAAATTTTTCTTTGAATCTTCATGTGTTAGAGTTTCGAAAGCCGATATGAGGAAAGCGTACTTGAGACATTTTTGGCCTGTTTCAAAACAGATTCGTTGAATGCCAAAAAAACCCTCTAAATCGGGGTTATATTTTAAAACTATAGACCTTTCCCCTGCCCCCACCCTCTTAAAGTAAAATCTTTTTTAAATTTACAAATATTAACGCTTAAATTTTCAATAAATAAAACCACGGACCCACTACTGTTTTCATTATAATTTTGGAGATGCGTAATAATTTGGTCTATCTACTGCATAAAAACTGTTTCATAATTTTCCAAATGAGGATAGACAACTAGCATATCGGTATGTACTTAATGATCGTACACCTTGCTTTGGCCCTCGCTTAAATAAAATATCTTTAAAACATTTGAAACCTTAATAGAGTCCCTACCCCCCACAACTGAATCTGGTTTTCGTACACTGCACGAATTTTTCTACATATAAATGAAGAATGTTTATAGGGCCAAATATAAAATTCCACCCATAAACGAATTAAAGGGATCCCCAAAAGGTTGCAGTGAAGACAACTATTGTATTTAATATTGAATTTGATTGATAAAATTCTGGAAGTGTAGTAAATTGTGTATTGTTACCCTCCCCCTCTTGTATATTATCCACCCCTCCACCCCCACTTTGTTCAAAAATAGGGCTATGTAATTCTATTGGAGTCATTTCATTTGTTTGAACTGGAACTATATTCATGTAATCTGAGGGGGAAGGGTTCTCAGTTAATTCATTGGCAAAATCATCTAAAATTTGCAATGTATTCGGACTTAGCAATAGTAATTCCGAATCTGAACTAGCTACATTGTCTTGCTCAACTGTGCTATTATCTACATTGAAATAATCACTTAGAAAATCATCAATATTAAAAGGTATTTCAACGGAGTTAACATTACCATACCATTCATTGATAGGTGATGTTTCGTTGTCGCGAATGGCATGAAATTCCACAGGCACGTTAATTTGTTCATGACTTGATTCTTCTTCTTCAAATGATGAGGGGGGAGACGGAGAATATGGAACCAATGCAATCTATAAAAGAAAATAGCTTATTTTCAAAGTGTCTAAATCACCCTATTTTGAAAATTGAATTATTATTTACGTATGTGCTTAAAAACACGCTTAGTAGTAGTAGTAGTAGTATCAGAAGTAGTATGCTAATAGTAGCATTTGGTTAATTCACTGTTCCCTACTTTATATATCCTGAAAGTTTCAATTTCCAGCTTAATATAAGATATTTACAATCTAAAGCATGACGTAGTATGTTTTGATTTTGTTCAAACACCCTTCCAAAAATTTCATATTAATACTTTTGATCTGCTTTGGAAAAAACATGGTTTGAAATGGATAGCCTATCCCTTTCAGGCCATCTCCTGTCATGACACATAACTCATTCTGATAGAAAGTTGTTTTTATGATACCTATAGAGGCAAGGTGAATTACTCGTCAATACAGCAGTTTTTACTTGAGAAACAATATCGCAAAAGATTTTACTACTTACTATGGGAAATTATGATCGGAATATAGTGTCCTTTTTGGCTTCACTAACCTAATTCACGAGAATTCAGCAGGCTGAATGCATGCACTTGACCTGATTCAAAGGAGAGCATTATACTTTCCTTTGGGAGAAAAAATATTTAGCGAGAAACTTACATTTATGTCTACAATTTGCATGTTGGGAGCTGTAGGGGTCACATTATTCTCGTCTTGCATTGGTTGTGAAGGCCCCGGCAATGTTTGATAGAGGGCGACCTCACAATCTTGTTTAGCTGCGGCAGCGATGTCACTGGCTTGCACAGATGAGCTAGTGGGGTTCACCATCGTGTGAGCAGCCGCCCATTCTCCCTTTAATTTTCTGCCAGGCTGCATTGGCACCTGCGCATATGGAACTTGGGCAAACAGCGTGACAGGTCGATGGTGTGGATCTTGTGCAGGCAGCGCTTGTCTGGAGGGCCTCGGCCAACGGCCATAATGCACAGCTGTCGCCTTCGCATGTGTTTTATTATTACCCCTTGCTCTCTTTTCAGGAGGTGGAGGGCACTTGTCAGAATCGTCCTTAAAAAAGAAGAAAAAAACTAGTATAAAACAACGATTCCTCTTTTACAGAAGAAAAATTAGTACCCCCCTTATACGGAATTTATTGTAAGGCATAATTATGTCTAGAAAGCATCTGCCATTGTTCCAAAGAAGCCCCTCCCCCCTTTTCAGCAAAGTAAAAAGTAAAGTATACGAGAAATATACCGCGACAGTCAGAAATGCTCCCATTTTTACCATTTAGAAAAAAAATTAAATACACTCCATGTTGGAAATAAACCCGAAAAGCATATAAATCCTATTTTTACCATTAAAAAAAATTAAGCACATGTCTTGAGCCACAACGCATATATTTGCAAATTATTCATCTAGAATCAAAGGATGTATCAATTTATATCATTTAAAAGGACCTGCGTTTCAATAAGCTTTCTCATGGTAGGTACGTATCTTTTTCTTAACCCCCTCCCCCCATATAAACACTGAGTACTCAAAATGGAAAACAAATACTATATGAAACTATTTATCATAAGCAATACCTGAGCCCTCCTTGTAATTCATAAGATTTACTGTCGCTAATTTAACCAGAAAAAGCATCTTTTTTGTGAAACCATTGTAATGTTTAAGCGTAAAATCACGAGAATTAGCATGCCATATGTGCATTTGACGGGTACCAATAATTACCCCTATTTAAATCTTTAGGGAAATGTTTAAGTCAGGTTAGCGGCTTAATGTCATAGTGGGAATCGGCATCTTAATATCTTAGAGTTGACGGATGTCAGTTGTCCCTTTTAGCTAGGATATAGAAAGAACAAAAATTGTATATATTTGTCAAAAAAAGGAATTATTTCCAATGAAAGAGTTAAAATCGCTAACGGTGGGGGGGGGGGGGGTTACATGGTAAAAATGAGCTTATTTTACGCTTTCTAACTACTATAAACATCGCATAGTGGTGATTTTATTGTATTGGGGGGGAGGGGGTACATCCTGAATTTTAATATACTGGAGGGGGACTACAAAAATGATTTTATTTGGAAATAATCTAAGAAAATTTACTAAATAGAAAATACAATATTATTCCATGTAGCTAAAACTTCCATGTCAACAATATTTAATGCTCTCTCCATAATGTCTTGAGACTGTATGATAATTTAACCTCAACGCATGTCCATTATATAAAAAATCTCAAGGGTGAATTGTGATGTAAGGGAAACCTTACGTAAAGCTAAGTTCTCACTGCCCAGATTGCTGTTCTCACTGACCAGAAATCTGGTCAGATTTTCGTCTCCAGAATTCTGGCCAGATTTTTTTCCCAGATTTTACTGTTTTCTGACCAGATTTTTCGATCAGATCGAGTTTGATATTTTCTGGCCAGAAAAAAATCTGGTCAGATTTTAGCCTTAAAAGTAGTTCAAAGCATGGTTGATGTAGCTGAAGAACAAGCAGATATTTAAAGATCACTCAGAAAACGACAACCACCAACCAAGATCAAGGTAAAAAACTGAAGAAGCTGACTTCACAAGAATATTAGAGAAAAATTCGTTGGAGATACATGAGAAGGTGTAGATTAGTTCCCCCTGATAAAAACAACTTTTTTCTTACTGTATTTTATTTAGTCAATTGGGCTGTAAAGTTGCACAGATAGCCTACTGTCCAGTAGAAGCAGGGTATAAGCAGCTCACTTCTTACTGTATATCCCAGTTCTATTGGTAGGGCCTCTGTACCCCACACTACAGTGGGAACTAAACTGCACCTTTATTTAGGTAACCTGACTTTGTAGAAGTAGAGCTCAATCAGTCTAGTACAGAAATATGATGGGGAGAAAAGGCCATAAATGTTTCAGCAAATTCAAAAGTTACAGGACTCTCTTAAATTATAAAATTGTCACAGGTTTGAGATGACATCATAATCATAAATCTAATGCTCCATCACATTAATCGATGAATATAGTAGTTAGGCAGAAATCAGACTGCGCCCGGGGTGTGGCCGAGGGGGGGTGTAGGGGGGAGGGATGCAGCACCCGTGGTGCTACCTTTAGAACACGTGTTTCTATTAACCTCTTAACACTAATATTTTGTTTTTTTTTCAAGGGTAGCTAATTTTCTAATTATTAATGTCCTTAGCTAATTTAAGATATTTTAAAATAAAACCAGTTTCTAGGAACCTCTTAAAAACCATTACTTTTTTTAAATAAAAATTTGTTTAATAGGCAACTGGCGAGTGAGTTCCAACCCAGTTACCATGGTAAGCTACCATAGTAAGCTCCTTACCCTGCAGAGCAGCATGGTAAACAAAAAGTTACTATGGTAACTAAAATCAAGGGAAAAATGTCAGGTTGGAACAATAGTCATGGTAACTCTATGGTAAGGAGAAGAAGGTTGGAACGGATTTGCTAACTTTTTTTTCATGTTTGCTTACCATGGTGAGTAGGTCGGAACTCAGCATAAGTCAACTGATATTACAATATATACTGTAAATATGTTATAATGTAATAATATAATAGTGTAATCTGTACCCTTTTTTCTTTTTAGGCATAAGAACCAGAGCTGAAGCCAGCTGGTACCTTGCAAACCCCTAGGATACCATTATCGTCATGGAGGACAAAATAAAATGGTCTGACAGTGACATTGAACTCCTTGTCAACACCTGTATCAACTATCCATGGCTATGGGATTCTTCTAGAGAAGACTTCAAAGATTGTAGGAAGAAGAAAAACTCTTTTGCAGCCATGGCAGAATCCGGGATTTTGTTTTCAGATTATGGACTGCCTGTTCAGAATCTTGCATACATTTTGAAGAAAAAGTTTGACATTCTAAGAGATACTTATATGAAGTGTAGACGCAGTGAAAAAGGTAAAAGTGGAGATGGTGCAAAAGTAAACAGAAAAACATGGAAGTATTTCCACCTTTTCAGCTTCATGACAGAGTCGGGTCAGCTAAGAAAAACTGTGGACAACATGACTGAGCCTCTGCAGATTGCTTCTGTTAGTGAAACTTTGACCAGGATAGATACTTCAATTGATGATGAAGACGAATTTACTCAGCATATAGAATTGAGCTCAGAAGAGTTTGAGCAGACAGCAGAATCTCTTTTTCAGCCGTCAAAAAGAGCTAGGATAAACTCCGCGGAGAATCAGCAGTCTGAAACCTCATCATCATGTATGTCACCTTTAGCTCCCATCCAGCCTGAACGAAAGCGCAAAACATCCCAAGAGCCATGTGGTAGTAGTGGAGGTAACAAGACTCAGAATACTCCTGGAGGTAGCCAGGCACATACAGACATTGACCAAGAAATTGTCAAAGCTCTTTCGTCTTTACAAGAGAAAAAAACACCCAACTTACATTTTAGCCAGTACATCTGTAGCGTGTTGAACTGTTTGCCAAAAAAAGCACAAGCAGCGGCACGTCATGAAATTTCTGAAGTGCTTAAAAAATATGAAAGTGATGACCAGGAAATGAGTAATGTGTTTGTGTAATTTCTTAGTTTACAACTAGACTCTATGGTTGATTAGACCTATGGTTGGCAATCCTGCTATGGTTCAGATATACAAAGACATGCTTCAAAGGCAAGTGAGTTAGAGCGGCTTATGGCTATGCAGCAGAGCATTCAAAAGCGGTAGGAAAGTATATTGAAAAAACTAGTGCCTATGTAGAAGAATAGTATCCATATAAATTCATTTCAGTGCAGTTCTTTGCTCTGAGTTTTATCAGTATGCAAAATCTCAATACCCCAACATTTTCTACTGCACTCACTCATGCTTAGCTCTTTTTTCTACTTTCGAATGCTTGTTATAGTGGACGAGCTCGGATGCTGCATAACTACCGTATCCGTTTTTTTCTTTTTTTCCTCTGTCAAGACTTCCGTAGTGCAAATATTGATGCCTTGACGTATTCAAAAGTTGGATATAGATTAAGGTCGAAATCGAAAGTTATTTTTAAAGCCGGTTGTTTCGAAAATCTTCATTTTTACTTTAGGACAGTGGCTAAAGACATGGAAATTGTGCAATTTCTTTTTTTTTCTCTTTTTCTTTAAGGCGAGAAAAGTTAAGTGTCAAGTATGTCCAAATTCTCAAGCCATATTCTTTCAAAAACAGATTGTGCCTAACGTAGCGGCTTAGAAAGAAAAGCGGTGTTGGGGAGAGTAACGAAATATGTTTATGGATTCTAAAAATGAACAAACAAATTTAAGGCCTAAACAGTCGTTGAATTAGTTGAGATAAGTTTTTGCTGGAAACTATGCATCTGGATTGCAAGCTAGGCAATAAATTTAATGGTATTCAGCGCTTCGCGTTAACTTTGGTTTCTCAACGGAAAGATTACGGTTCAGAAGTGTTATAACTGTGTCGCACATTGACCCAAACATTTATGTATAGCTTGTGCTTTGTACTTTGTACTATACTTGTGCTTTACTGAAAGTTAGTTTTTATCTCAGTATTAAACAGTATTTTATCTCACTATTAGAAAAAATAGTCGCTATTTAACAGTTGCCAGTCATTACTATCAATTATCCTCCCCTGAACCCATGCAGCATATTTATCTGATAAATTTACCAGCAATATATTGAAAGCAGGAAAATCCACCAGAAAAAGCGAAATAAGCCGTTTTTACTATAGACTTTAATCTTTACTATAGAAAAGTAACTAAACTACAGCCAGAAATAGACGCACACATTTACACATTCATTTCTGATAGTTAATCACACAACTTTGAGTGTGATAAGTTTGCATACAGCCTGCTGCTACAACACAACACTGACCTACTCAGGAATGCGGCCTTGACTCACTCTACTCAGCTGCCAAGGAACACTTCCTTCTGGCGTCATGAAGTAGTCTCGAAATTTGTCACGGGCATGTTTGGCAGCTTCAGCTGGGTTTCGTGCTGCTGTTGAGACAATTGGTAACAGCCCATTTACTTGCTCTTGTCTCCACTGCCCCAATGTTATAACACCGTCAGTTTCTGTGTCAACGAAGTTAGCACTAACATACCTCGAGTGTCTCCGTGGAGTTGTAAGATCTTCGGTACGCAAGTAATTATGTAGGCAAACACAAGTGCGTATGACCTTGTCAATATTCTCAGGCTTTGCATTAATTGCTTCTCTGAATATCCTCCACTTGGCACCAAGAATTCCAAATGCATTTTCTATTATCCTTCGTGCACGAGAAAGCCTGTAATTGAAAATTTCCTCTGGTACTGGAAGGTGATCACCAGGATAGGGTCTAAGTAAGTTTGTTTTCAAGGGGAAAGCTGCGTCTCCAACAATCACATATGGTAAGTAGGTGGCATTTCCTGTATCAGTCGTATCACTGCCTGGAAGATCTAAAGTACCGGCAATCACTTTCTTACCAAGAGTTGAATTGCCAAACACAGAACCATCACTTTGCCGGCCATAACTGCCTATGTCAACATAGACAAATCGATAGTTAGCATCGCACATAGCCATCAACACTATGCTGTGGAACTGCTTGTATTTGAAATATTGTGACCCCGAGTTCGGTGGAGCCTGGATTCTAATGTGCTTCCCATCAATAGCTCCAACACAGTGTGTGAAGTTCCATTTTACTGCAAACTCATGGGAAATTTCAGTCCACTCAGATTGCTCACTGGAAAATCGTAGAAATAATGGGGACAGCACTTGGCAGATTGTATTCATAGTATTCCAGATAATTTGATTGGCAATCGACCGTCCCAGGAAATATATGAAGCTTTGGTTTCTCTGTGTACCACCAGCTGCAAGATGTCTTAATGCCACTTCAAGCCTTTCATTAGGTCATATAGCTGCTCTGAAGTTTGTATTTTGTCTTGCAATATATGGTGTAACCAGACCAAGCAGGTTATCAAATTGCTTAGGTGACATTCTGAAATAGTCATGAAACCAATCTGCATCTTTCAAACGCAGGTTATTGATTAGTAGGTTTGAAGCACCATTTTCACTTCTCATTTTTAAAAAGTCTCTGACCCAAAATTTTCTTTTTCTCATAGTCTCTGAGGCTTGTAGGCCTTTTCTCTTCTTTCTCCTTCGAAGTAAGCACAAGAGCAAAACAGTTGTAGCCTCATGATCCATTTTTTGAATCTTACGCCGATTTTTCCGATGGCCAGAAAAAAAAATCTGTCCAGAAAAATTATCTGGACAGTGAGAACTGAATTCCGGTGTGAACATGCGGAATTCCCAGATTTTTTTTCTGGACAGAAAAAAAATCTGCCCAGAAAAAAAATCTGGGCAGTGAGAACCAGTCTTAACTCCCTGATTGACCTAGAAAGAGGCGCGTGATCCTTTCCCGTTAGCGGATCAATACATTTATAAACATCCCCTGATTGGCCCCGAAAGAGACACGTGATCTTGTCCCGTTAGAATTGATAATCCAGCAATTGCTGTTGAATTTATGTTGACATCCAAGAAACATCCAGCAATTGTTGTTGGGCTTATGTCTACATTCAGCAATGTTGTTGGACTTATGTCTACATCCAAGAAAACAACAAACAAATTGACCAACAATCATAATCACCAAACAACCATCAACAAACGGATGTCTACATCCAGGTTGTTGTTGGACTTATGTCTACATCCATGAAAACAACAAATAAATTGACCAACACTCATAACCATCAAACAACCATCCAATAACCAGAACAGAAACAACATCAAATAACCATCAAACAGAACAAACCATGAAAAAACCATCAAATAACAGACCAAATAATATACATAAATTATGTTCGACCAGCGCTGGTACTGTCATCCCTACTGTTATGAATAGTAGTTTTGGTGAAAAGTCCTTGTTAATATTACTACTAAAGAATTTCGGTTGGATGAAAAGGAGTATTATTGTTTGGATGGATGGAAATTCTGTGAGACTTTCGATCATATACATAACTGAGCCATCACAACCTCTACAATAGGATCTTCTTATTGATAAATACATTACATGTATTTTTCTTTAAATACGTTGAAGTACTTCATATAAATGAAAAAGAAAAATATTATCATTGAAAACTGCTGAAAACTAAGTTCCTGGCAGTATTTGGCACCCCGTAAATTTCACGGCGGGGCTGATGATGACCTGCCTTGCCTTTTTCACCTCTGTGCTGGTAGATATGGGAATGCAACATATCAGCTGTGCAGAGAAAAATTTTAATTAATTCCTACCGGCGCCCTTGTGAAGCATCGGCATTCCAAAAGACGGTGAGGGATTTGCTACAAGTTTCCACGGAAAATACCTACGAGATGTCCCCAAATGGGATGAGAGGATGTTGTAAGAAAAATTTATGGGAAACTGGAACTTCTGGGAAGGGTTTAAAGAGGGAGCCTATAATAGGAAAAAATGACGATAGCAATTGTGCTTTTATTTTTATTAAACTTTTGAAATTATGACATTGATTATAAAGGTAAAAAACAAGTTTGGCTCCTGGCTACCGGCTATATTTTGCACAATCTGGCCTCTATTTCTTTTTTTTCTATCTTGATTGGTTTTACTCCTGACAATAAAAAGCAAAAGGATGAGATCTTGTATCTTAGCAGTATAATAGGGCAATGAAGTAGGCAATGCTTGATGTATGCCAGCTGCAAAGTTGCCCTAAGAAATAGATCATATTTCACTTCCGCGTCACCCTTCCGCGTCACTTCCTCACGATTGTCACTCGCTAAAAACTATTAAAATCAAATAATATATATGTTGAACTTACGTTTAAAACTAAGAGTAAATCTTCCTTTCAACAAAAATGAATGTTCTGTCCGTTATATGACTTACTTTGTAACTATCTATTCGGAATATCTCTCGATTGCTGATGATAATAAATAGAGAGAATAGCCCAAAATAACCTGAAAGTGGCACTAATGTTGTCTAGGGTCAATGCAGCATCACTTACTTGCTTTAAATAGATTAATTCGTTCTTTAGCTGCTCTATTTCATTTTTATTCTCTCCTAATTATTTTTCTACCTCTTTCATTTTCAATAGTTCTACTTCTTGGCACTAGGCAATGAAGTTTCTCCATCGTTTTTTTTACTTGCATCACCGTGTAAGGTGGAACAGCAGAATAACAGTATGCCGCTTTGGTTATCAACGTTAATGCCTAAGAATAAAAATTGCTGAATCAGCATATGGTATATTATTAATTATTTTTTACATCTCAAAAAAGAAATGAATCACATCAGGGCCTTTTTGTCACCAAAGTGACAAAATTAAGATACAAAAATAGAATCGTCATATAGCCTAAGCGTTTTACTCAAAATAAAAAAAAGTGAATTTCTCGGCACAATGCTTCAAATTCTTAATTGGGTAATGAATATTAAAACATAAGAATAAAAAAGTAAAGTCACCATTTCGTGTTTGGATCTTCAAGCTTAATATTCAGGATAAAACTGTATGTGGAATAAACATGTAACTCTTTGGCCATGAACGCTAATGCCAAAGATAAAAAGTGGTATCACCAGCCGTTTCGATTGTCAACATCGTCAATATCACTGTATATAAATAATATAACAGTAAGATCACGGCTTAGTAATTTTTGGCTACTATATTCTCGGCGTGGAAAAAGAGCTCCTCCCAGTTAATCTGCCATCAGTGGTCCAGTGTGTATTACCCCGGAATACGTATTTTTGCAGAAACTTTCTCAACATGCCTTTGAAACCAACTCAAGACTTCGAAACCTACTTGTAATTCCTAAAAACATCTATTAATAACGTTGCACTACTAGTTACCGATTTTTATATATGTATTGGAATAAATTAATTTAAAATTAGATTCTTTGAGATTTAGTGTTACAAAGGTGAATCCAAGTTTCGCGTTCAAAGGAAACCTGACTTGTCTACCCGTGAAAAAATCGAATGTCGCATATGTTTATACTTGTTTAAATGTTCTAAGGAGCAATTGCATCTCGGTCCGGCTTTGTATAATGGTTCAGATAGGGAGTGATCATACTGAATTATATTTATATACAGTGGTCGATATCAAGGAAAAATAGTAGACAAACCCATAAGAGCAAGGCTACTGTTTAGAAAATTCGAATATAGAGCTTGAAGTGACTCCAATAATGTTGATGTTACCAAAAATAATAAACTGCAATGTATAGTGCAGTAGACATTTCCCGTGGGAAATGGCTGAGCTGGAAACCTTTAAATAATTTTTAAGGTATATTCCAAAACTCTCTTCTCCAAAAAAAGAAGTTACGTTAGAAACTCTTGAGTAAAAGAGAGCTATGTTGTGCCTCCGCTTAGAAAAAGAAAAAACAGCTACAACCCTTCATACGGAACATATTTTTTCTAAGAGACACTCCAAGATTTCACCCACCTCTAGCCGTTCCCCAGCCTGTTCTTACCTTGTCTCCTGTAAAAGTACTTTCAAAATGGAAGGGCGGGAGGGGGCGGGGCCTAGGGGGCATATCTCCCCCTCTCCCTTCTCAAATGACGCCACTGAATTTAGAATCTAAAACTTACGTAAATATGCTTCAAACACAAATGTGTTTTTCTAAGGTTTTAAACATAATATAATAACCTTGACAGTTTTGTACGTGTCTTTTTATTTTCGGTCCCCCTTGGCTCTTCCTCTTTTAACTGGAGGCTCTTCCTCAGATGTTACTTCGTATTTTTTTTCAGCATAATAAAAAAAAGACTTTTAATGAAGAAGGTCGAACAACCCAAGAGATATATACAATAAAGAAAAATGAGATAAAGAGAAAATAGATTACCCCTAGTCCAATAATAGCAGTCAGATTCTGCTTACCCTTAAGTGAGAGACCATTCCCCCCTCCAATATCATCAATATAGCTGCCAGTAATCTAATCTTGGTTCACACGCCTACCTTTCTCTATTTCCAAATCTTTTTTAAGCTGTCAAAACACCCCGAGTCATGGGTATTCTACTTTTAAAATCTTCATTTCGTCCACCATCATTACTATGTGTCATAGGCAGGCAAGTGCACCGAACTACTTGATCGATCTTCTTGTTAATCAACTCACCTCTTAAACTTCATTTAATCCTAAATTCAGCGACTTGGCCTTTTGAAGATTTTTTTAACCCTAATTCTTGAACCCAATAGGCTGCAGAACCTTTTAATTTTTATGAAAAATATTTAAAAAAAATCAAGTGAAAATGACTAGCGGGCTGTACTGTGGTCCTCAGGCTGTAGGTTGCATATCCCTACAACTGTTATTATAATTAATAAAAAGGACAGTACATAACAGAATTGCACCATACCAAAGGTCACCATCTAGTAGAGTCTAGAGCTAATCTAAAGCTGAAATTTAGTAAGGGAAACTATTTTCTGAGAAACTATGATCATGCTAGACTCAAGGACGAAAATTTAAGGGAAACTTCCCAGGAACAGGTGATTACTAAGCTGGATTTTCTAAAATTTGACAATGTAGAAGATGGATGGAATAATTTTAGGAAAATAGTTTGTGAAGTTGCTAATAGTGTCTCCGGGAAGAAAGTTAGAAAGATATCTAGAAATATTGAAGAAAATGTTTTATGTTTAATAGAGAAGAATTGAGGCTTTTACAATAAATATTTGAGTATTTGACCATTTAAAAATAAGAGGAATGTATGGAACGTGGAGAAATATAGGACTGTCCTAGTTTAACTGTTCCAGTTAAAGATTGGATGGGGCCACAATTCGTGGTAAAGAAAGAGTTATAAGGAGACAGGCTAAATATTTTGAAAATGCGTTGAAGAGAAAACGAGTTCTAGAAAAAGATATAGAAAAGAATGTACAACTTTGAATGTGAAGGCAGAATTATATTGTGAGGAAGTATTATTAACAGTACTAAAAGGATTAAAAGATAACAAGGTTCTAGATGCTGATAGTATGGTAAATGAATTTTTTAATGTGGTGGTTGCTAAGTTTGAAATACATCACTGATGATTATGTATATAATTTTTGAAAGACAATAAATAGCTGTTAATTTTATATTCTCTTGATTTTCTAATTTTTTAGTTTTGTATGCTCTTTGGCAGAGAATTAAAATAAGAAAAATGAAAGAAAAATTTGATAGCTAGAACTGAGTTTTTGTAATATTATAAGAAATCACTGGTGAAAAAAAAGCCCAAGGAATCTAAGATTTATTATTACAATTAACGAAAGATATATTATTTATTAATATTTAGTGTTCGTAGAGCTTTACTCATATCATAGGTCGATAGTCTTTAGTCTATTCCTTTTAGTCTATTCTATACTAGTCTAATCTACTCTTATAGGTTTAACTTGAAAAAGCTGGTTTTAGACTAATTCTGTCATTCTCTTTGAAAGTATTTCACCCTTTAGGTATTAGAGTAACAATCATGCCTACGTCGTCCTGTGCTTCCTACTAAGCTCCTAAAATGTATGCTTTTTTCGAACTTTTTCAGGATATCTCTGAAATGAAAAAGAGTCTACAGGACAAAGAAAAGATAATAGAAGATCTGAAAAAGAGCCTACAGGATAAAGATCAACAAATAAAAGAGTTGGAAAAAACCATTAACTGGATGAAAGTCTTAAAAAGAACTAGTTTTTTATGTCTTAAAAAGGTCTGACTTCTTTTTAAGGTCTTAAAAGGAACTTTTTATGAAGTGTTCGTTTTTTTATTGATATTAATAGTTTATAAAAGTGATAGTGATAGTTTTTGAAGCGACATTTTCTTTTTTTAATTATATTATGACCACCAAATAAAACAGGATAAAGATCAACAAATAAAAGAGTTGGAAAAAACCATTAACTGGATGAAAGTCTTAAAAAGAACTAGTTTTGTATGTCTTAAAAAGGTCTGAGTTCTTTTTAAGGTCTTAAAAGGAACTTTTTATGAAGTGTTCGTTTTTTGATTGATATTGATAGTTTTTAAAAGTGATAGTTTTTGAAGTGACGTTTTCTTTTTTTAATTATATATGACCACCAAAGAAAATAGATGGGAAACTGAATTTATTCAGATCATTTTTATTTTATCGAAAAAAGAATACCTCATTAAAATTGCTAATGCAAAATAAACATTGTATTATCAACAAGAATTAAAAAGTAAGGTCCAACATAAAATAGCAGCTTTGCTGCCAATCACTTGTGCTGACATGGTGCAAAATAAAATGATAAAATGTCTTCAACAAAAACCCAACTAGTGACATTTATTCATTGACAAGGAGCAAAATTAATCTTATAGACATTCAGAACACCATATCTAGCATGACAGCACAGTACCGAACCAATTTTCATAAAAAATCAGGAAACGGTTCAATTTATTAGAAATTAATTTTTCTAGTCCCCTTTTTAAGTAGGCAAAAAGACTCGGGTCAGTAGTAACCGAAACTATAGAAAATTTGGGTTTGATAATAATTAACGTATCATAAGAATTACGTCTCTTTTAATTCTGATTTCAAATACATTAAGATTTCTATTGAAAGCAATGATTCTGAAAAAATTTCCATTCGAATAAACCCCTTCCATAGGTTAATTTCAAGCTTGCTCAATTAAGTTGTTTTAGCATGGCTCGCAACATGCTAAGTGAACTTAAATGAACCTAGCTTGAAATTAGCCTATAAGATAGAAATTACTTATGCTGCCATCTGAAGTGGGTAGAATACGCTACGCTTACTGAATTCAAACGCACCTAATTTAAGGTCAGTTAACTTAACCTAACTTAAGAATCACATGTATTGCTATCTTGTGTGCTTTGGTCTGTATGGTCTGGTCTGTGTGTGTCTCTCTGGACTGTGTGTCTGTCTTTGTGCGTATATCCGTCCCTCTTTCTGTCTGGTCTGGTCTGTGTTCGTTTCTGGGTTGTGTGTCTGTCTGTGTGTATGTCGGTGCATTTGTCTGTCTGTCTGATCTGTGTGTTTGTAATGTGTGTGTGTGTGTTTGTGTGTGTGTATGTGTATATATATATATATATATATATATATATATATATATATATATATATATATATATATATATGTGTGTGTATTTGTTTTTTTTTGTGTGTGTGTGTGTGTGTTTGTGTGTGGGTGTGTGTGTGTGTGTGTTTGTGTGTGTATGTGTTTGTGTGTGTGTGTGTTTGTGTGTGTGTGTGTGTGTTTGCTTGTGTGTGTTTGTTTGTTTTTGTTTGTTTGTTTTTTTTTGTGTGTGTTTTTGTATGTGTGTGTGTATATGTGTATATATGTGTGTGTATGTATATATATGTGTGTGTGTGTGTGTTTGTTTGTGTGTGTGTGTGTGTTTGTGTTTGTGTCTGTTTGTGTGTGTGTGTGTGTATGTGTGTGTGTGTGGGGGGGTATTTGTGTATTTGTGAATTTGTGAATTTGTGTATTTATGTATTTGTCTATTTGTGCATTTGTGTATGTGTGTATTTGTGTATTTGTGTAGATTTGTATCTGTGTAGATGTGTATTTGTGTACTTGTGTATTTTTGTTTATGTGTATATGTATACAGTATGTGTATATAATGTGTGTAGATGTATATAATATGTGTAGGTGTATATAGTATGTTTAGGTGTATATAATGTGTGTAGGTGTATATAGTGTGTTTAGAAGTATATAATGTGTGTAGGTGTATATAATATGTGAGGTGTGTATAAAGTGTGTAGGTGTATATAATGTGTGTAGGTGTATGTAATGTGTATAGAGGCATACAATGTATGAAGGTGTATATAATGTGTGGGTGTATATACTGTGTGTAGGTGTGTATAATGTGTGTAGGTGTATATGATGCGTGTAGGTGTATATATTTGTGTGTCTGTGTGAATATCTATCCATTTGTCTGTCCGGTGTGTCTGATCTCTGAGTGTGTGGGTCTTGGCTGTGTGTCTGTCTGTGTGTGTCTATATCTGTCCATTTGTCTATCTGGTTTGATGTGTCTGGTCTGGTCTGTGTGTGTAAACAACTGTATAAGAAAGGTGATAAGAGTGAGTGGGGTAATTATCGAGGCATTAGTCATGGTCTCTGTAGGTAGCAAATTAAATAGTAATATGATACTTTTTTGACTGAGAGATGCTGTAGACAAAGTTTTAAGAAAAGAACAGTACGGTTTTAGAAAAGGTAGAGGATATGTCTTTTCAGTCTTAGGTTAATAATTGAGAAGTTCCGGAGCTTTCAAGTACCTTTGGTCCTTTGTTTTAAAGATTATGAGCAAGCGTTTGATTCTGTTAATAGAAGAGCTTTAGCAAAGGTCTTGTCCTTGTATGGTATACCAGATCATTGCATTAAAGTGACTAGTGGTGTGTAGGAGAACAACACTGTTCCCGTTAAGACAGTGAATCATGTTAGCAGCTGGTTTTGTATTATATCAGAAGTTAAACAGGGTTGTGTTCTATCCCCCTTTATATGGATAATTTTGATGGACTTTGTCCTAAGTAGAACAGGAAAGACAATTGGAGACCACGGAATCAAATGGGGAGGAAAAACTCCTGGACTTAGATATTGCTGATGATTTAAGCATTCTACATGAAAGTTTGAGCAAAATGAATGAATTTTTAGAGGTTTTGCGAGTTCAGGGTGCAAGAATATGCTTAAAAATTAATGTTAAGAAGACTAAGTCACTAAGGCTAGTAATAAGTGAAGATAAAAAGGTGACGTTCGGTAACGTAAAGATTGATCAGGTGGGCAGCTTCACTTACTTTGGTAGTATTATTAGTAAAGATGGTGGGAGCAGTGAAGATGTTAAAAGTAGAATAGCTAAGACTCAGGGCGTTTTCTTCACAGTTAAAAAAAGTTTCGAAGAATAGGAAGATAAGTCTGCAAACCACGATTAGAATATTGGAAGCTACAGTGATGACAGTGGTCAAAAATCGCTCTGAAGCATAGGCGCTCCGAAAAACGGATGAAGATTTGCTAGATGTATCCCAGAGAAATTGCCTGCGGATTGTTCTAGGTACCCGGCTGACTGACCGTATTTCAAACAGTAGGCTGTGCAAAAAATGTGGTTCAATCTCGTTTTCTAGGGCTAAAATGAGAGAAAGGTTGAGATGGCTAGGGAAAGTTCTCTGGATGAAAGCTGACAAATTGCCAAAATTTATCCTTTTCGGCCAACAGTCTAGGGCTAAACGGAAAGCAGTTAGTCCTCGTTTGGGTTGGGAGGATGTCATAAAGAAACATTTAAAGGAAAGTAGAGTTGCTCGTCTGGATTTGCTTGCGCCCCTGTACCAAACAGGTTTTTCTAGTAGTTACGGGTCATCACACTCTTTGCCAAGAGGAACGTGTATAACTTGATTGGCGATTAGGATTTGAAAAAAAAAACACGATATAATTGTGATGCTATAAGACTGGTTTCGCTTCACGGGTTCATTAATAGAAGGACTAATGTTTATGAAAAGGGTAATTACTTCTTTAGTTTACGAGATTTGCGAATTTTTTGCGAAAAGATATTTGCGTAGACGCTTACAAGGGGCATTGCTAGAAAGTATTCAATAGCTTAATTGAAAAGTAACGATAGAATTACATTGTGACTTGACCTAGCTTTACCTCGCCGATGTGGTATTTATAATACGTAAGTAACGTTTGAAAAATTTTGTCATTTTAAAAAGATTTGGCTGAAATGTGTTTTGAGGGGGGTGGGTTGCATTGTGGGGAGAGTTGCACGAGGGTTCAGTTAAAGAGGATACAGTTGCACGGAGGGTTTCGGTTATACACGGGTTCAGTTACAAGGGGGATACAGTTGCACGGGGGTTTCGGTTATACACGGGTTCGGGGTTTTGGGGGGGGGGCTCTAAAAAGGGGCATCCAACATTTTAATTGTTGATATGGATGGAGAAAAAAGTTCTTCTCTCTTACAAGTATTTATTTAGCCCAGGTCGAAAAAATGCCTGAACGATGGAAATTCAATAGCTCAGAATTGGGGTCTTAGTCCACCAGCCTGAACGGTGGAAATTCACTAGCTCAGAATTGGGGTCTTAGTCCACCAGTCTGAATGGTTGAAATTCACTAGCTCAGAATTGGGGTCTTAGTCAGTGTTCAGATTGGAGCGTTGGGGTCCGACCATCAGGGCTTTTATTTGTCAAGACCTGAATGCTAAGCGATGGACATGAACTCGATTGAGAACCCATTGTGAAAATGAAAAAAAAAAAAAAAAAAAAAAAAAAAAAAACCTAAAATATATTGTTAGTATGTGTGTAGAGCATGGCATGGTTACCGCTAGGACAACGGTCTAACCATTAACGGTTTTAGGTATCTGTGAATAAGTTCTAAAGCGAGAGTGGTAGCTGGGAACAAATTTTTTGGAAGTGCCCGCCTCACCTGCCCAGAGTCTCAGGCAAGTGACCCTAAATTAGAAAAAGTGGAAATTGACTCAGATTTTCTAAACTGAGCATAGAATTGATCAATAACTTATTTCATTTTCATTGAGAAAATTCAGAATTGAAGTTGAACTTTTCTTCTTCCAGGAAAATATTTGGAAAAGAACTTTAAATTTTTTCATCTGTTTGAGAAAGGTCAGAATTGAATTTAAGAAAATTTAAAATTAAAGTGAAACTTTTTTGTCTTCATGGAAAATAATCGCTATCATAGCATAACTTTTCCTATCTTCTCTGGAAAAATTTAGAAGCGAACTTTAAATTTTTTATGTCTTGGGACTTTTATTCTTCAGGGAAAAAATTTACATAGAAAAAGGATCGCTTGTGGAGCTTATTTTTAGTCTCAAGTTCTTCACAGGGCTTCTGTCTTCTTCTTCATTACCATCTATCTTTCACTTTGCAACCGACCACTTCGTTTCCGTAGCCTCAGAGTTTCTAAGTTTTCTTTTCAGCTTTTGTGGGGTTTTCCGAGTTTTCTTTTCTACTTTTCCTATAAGTGCTTCATCTTTCATATCAAGTGGAATTTCCTTCTTTGGTTCGCTTATTTCACACTTGGAATGAAAGTCCAATTCGTCATAATGAGGATGTAAAGATTCTGATGCCAGCAGAGCACAAGACTTTAATTCACTTTCTGTTAGTTTGTTTATCACTATTGTAGAGGACTTCAATTGTCTCCGAATTCCAGGTATTTGGGCGAGGCTAATGAAACATCTTTCTGTCATTTTTTTTTATTTCCTGAAATGGGAAACAGAGATCATTGTAATTAAACAAATATAAAAGATTTTTCAACTAAAGTAAGGAGCAAGTTTAAAACTAATAACAGATTGAAGCTACTTTGTATACAAGGGGGGGGGGGACCCTCAATTTTCTTTAAAAAAATTTGGAAAAAAGCCAACTTCACAATAAAGAGTAAGGAGTTAAGAATGAGACAAAAGTTCTATTAAGAGCTTTTTTTATGGAAATGGTTCATTTTTGAACTGAAACTATGCTTTTGTGACTGAAGATATACATTATAATCAGAGAAATTGTTTAAAAATACGCTAAAAGATGATTCCCATGAAGCTATTGTAGTTTTCTATAAAAAATAAATGATTTTCAAAATCAAAGACACGGAGGGTTTAGTTAAATTTTCATCTGAAAAATAGGAGTTCACACTTTAAAAAGTTCTATTAAGAGCTATTTTTATGGAAATGGTTCATTTTTGAACAGAAACTATGCTTTTGTGACTGAAGATATACATTATAATCAGAGAAATTGTTTAAAAAATACGCTAAAAGATGATTCCCGTGAAGCTATTGTAGTTTTCTATAAAAAATAAATGATTTTCAAAATCAAAGACACGGGGGGTTTAGTTAAATTTTCGTCTGAAAAATAAGAGTTCACACTTAAAAAAGTTCTATTAAGAGCTATTTTTATGGAAATGGTTCATTTTTGAACCGAAACTATGCTTTTCTGACTGAAGATACACATTATAATCAGAGAAATTGTTTAAAAATACGCTAAAAGATGATTCCCGTGAAGCTATTGTAGTTTTCTATAAAAAATAAAGACACGAGGGTTTAGTTAAATTTTCGTCTGAAAAAATAGGAGTTCACGCTTAAAAAAGTTCTATTAAGAGCTATTTTTATGGAAATACACAATAAATTGTTTCAGCCCATCGTTTATCTCCCCTGAAAAAATACTTTTCAGACAATCAACTTCAGACTAACCAGAATTTTTTTTTTTAACTGAAGTTGAAAATTTTGATATTATTTTGGGAAAATTTTTAATTTATTGCATGATAGTTTTATAAATAATGACAGTAAATCTGGCCTCCATCTCCACGGAAAAATCCCTCCCTCCCCCTTCAAAAAAAAAGTTAGTCTGAAGTTGATTGTCTGAAAAGTATTTTTTCGGGGGAGATACACGATTGGCTGAAACAATGCCTTCCCAAGACACGAACAAAATTTGCACTTTACTGAAAAAAAAATACAAATCAAACGCTTTCAGGAGCTCACCAAGTTTGGCGAAGTAAATTCTTCTATTCGTGTTCCACTTTATGCTTCAAATTGTAAGAAGGAACTGAATATACATCATACTGTTTTTAAGAGATTTTATACGTATCTTGGATTAAGTCCCTTCTTAACATACTCTGCAATAACGCTGTATCTTGGGGATTAAAAGAGTCAAATTTCACTTTAAAACGCAAGCATATCTGATCAAGCAATTTAAGTCTTAAGATCAATTTCGTAGGAAACACTCGCACGGTTTAGTACGCGTCTAAGTGAACCTAGATTAACCCCAAAGGGGGGGGATCCCCTTCGTATACGTAATAATTCTCTTCGTTCTAAGTTTTTTAATTTTGCTCCTTACTTTCATTTTAAAAAACTTTTTTTAATTTATTGTATTATCGTTTTATAAATAATAACAAGAAATCTGGACTCCATCTCCACGGAAAAATCCCTCCCTCCCCCTTCAAAAAAAAAAAAGGTAGTCTGAAGTTGATTGTATGAAAATTATTTTTTAGGGGGAGATACACTATTGGCTGAAAAGATTTATTGTGTTCTTGGTAACGAACTGTCAGTAAGGATCGACACGGCTCAATAGTTCAGATTTTTCTCAAAGAGATGAAACAATTTAAAGTTCTGTTCCAAATATTTTCCTGGAAGAAGAAAAGTTCAACTTTGATTCTGAATTTTCTTAATGAAAATGAAATAAGTTATTGATCAATTCTATTTTCCCAAAATAATATCAAAAACACAATTGGCTGAAATAAAAGCGGAAAAAAAAAGCTCTTAATAGAACCTTTTAAGTGTGAAGTCCTATTTTTCAGACTAAATTATACAACCGATCCCGGGGGTCCCTGGAGGGGGGGGGGGATCCCCGTCGTAGACGGAATAATTCTCTTCGTACTAATTTTTAATTTTGATCCTTAATTTCAGTTTAAAAAACTTTTTTTAATTTATTTTATTATCGTTTTATAAATAATTCCATTAAATCTGGCCCCCATCTCCACGGAAAAATCCCTCCCTCCCCTTCAAAAAAAAAAAGTTAGTCTGAAGTTGATTGTCTTATTATTATTTTTTCGTTTGAGATACTCTTTTGTCTGAATCAATTTAGTGTGTTCATGGTAACGATATGTTAGTAATGATCGAAATTGCTCTATAGTAACCGAAAAAACTCTACAAAACCAGAACTAAACGTTGGACGTTTAATGTTCCTATCTGCAAAAATGTGGAATTAATTTCTTGAAGTAATTGATGCTTAATGGAGAAAAAAGTGAAAATTATAGGTTTTATGCACAGGTGTTTTGGATTTGTCAAGATTTAAATGTTAAGAGTGATAATATTTTTTGTGTTTGTGCTAACGAACTGTAAGTAAGGAGCGACACGACTCAATAGTTACCGAAACTCTAAAAACCAATAGCTCTACTTCGGAAGTTTCAAGCTCCTATCTGCAAAAATGTGGAATTAATTTCTTGAAGTAATTGATGCTTAATGGAGAAAAAAGGTGAAAATTATAGGTTTTATGAAATTGATCATAAGACTTAAATTATTCTATGTTCGTTACCACGAACACAATAAATTGTTTCAGCCAATCGTGTATCTCCCCCGAAAAAATACTTTTCAGACAATCAACTTCAGACTAACTTTTTTTTTTTTTTGAAGGGGGAGGGAGGGATTTTTCCGTGGAGATGGAGGCCAGATTTACTGGCATTATTTAGAAAACGATAATACAATAAATTAAAAAAGTTTTTTCAACTGAAAGTAAGGAGCAAAATTAAAACTTAGAACGAAGATAATTTTTACGTAGCCGACGGGGATCCCCCCCCCCTCCAGGGACCCCAGGGACCAGTTATTGACTTTATTCTTAAAAATATTAAGTAAAAATTAAAAAGTTCTTTTAAGAGCTTTTTTTTTTTCCGAGTTTAATTAAGCCAATTTTTTTTTTGATATTATTTGTGCAACTATACGTGATAAATAAATTATTTAATTTTAATTTTTAAAATTAATAATAAAATTTTAGATTTTATTATTACAGGAAAATATTTGGAACAGAACTTTAAATTTTTTTTCATCTCTTTGAGAAAAATCTGAACTATTTAGCCGTGTCGATCCTTACTTACAGTTCGTTACCACGAACACAATAAATTGTTTCAGCCAATCGTGTATCCCCCCCCGAAAAAATACTTTTCAGACAATCAACTTCAGACTAACTTTTTTTTTTTGAAGGGGGGAGGGAGGGATTTTTCCGTGGAGATGGAGGCCAGATTTACTGGCATTATTTCATCTTAAAGTGCCAACGTATCTGATAGAATAATTTAAGTCTTATGATCAATTTCATAAAACCTATAATTTTCACCTTTTTCTCCATTAAGCATCAATTACTTCAAGAAATTAATTCCACATTTTTGCAGATAGGAGCTTGAAACTTCCGAAGTAGAGTTATTGGTTTTTAGAGTTTCGGTAACTATTGAGTCGTGTCGCTCCTTACTTACAGTTCGTTAGCACAAACACAAAAAATGTTATCACTCTTAACATTTAAATCTTGACAAATCCAAAACACCTGTGCATAAAACCTATAATTTTCACCTTTTTCTCCATTAAGCATCAATTACTTCAAGAAGAGATGGAGGCCAGATTTACTGGCATTATTTAGAAAACGATAATACAATAAATTAAAAAAAGTTTTTTCAACTGAAAGTAAGGAGCAAAATTAAAACTTAGAACGAAGAGAATTATTACGTATACGAAGGGGACCCCCCCCCCTCCAGGGACCACAGGGACTGTTTCTATAATTTAGTCTGAAAAATAGGACTTCACACTTAAAAAGTTCTATTAAGAGCTTTTTTTTTCCGCTTTTATTTCAGCCAATTGTGTTTTTGATATTATTTTGGGAAAAATAGAATTGATCAATAACTTATTTCATTTTCATTAAGAAAATTCAGAATCAAAGTTGAACATTTCTTCTTCCAGGAAAATATTTGGAACAGAACTTTAAATTTTTTCATCTCTTTGAGAAAAATCTGAACTATTGAGCCGTGTCGATCCTTACTTACAGTTCGTTACCACGAACACAATAAATCGTTTCAGCCAATCGTGTATCTCCCCCGAAAAATACTTTTCAGACAATCAACTTCAGACTAACTTTTTTTTTTTTGAAGGGGGGAGGGAGGGATTTTTCAGTGGAGATGGAGGCCAGATTTACTGGCATTATTTAGAAAACGATAATACAATAAATTAAAAAAATTTTTTTCAACTTAAAGTAAGTAGCAAAATTAAAAAAATTAGAACGAAGAGAATTATTACGTATACGAAGGGGATCCCCCCCCCTTTGGGGTTAATCTAGGTTCACTTAGACGCGCGCGTCTAAGTGAACCTAGATTAACCCCAAAGGGGGGGGATCCCCTTCGTATACGTAATAATTCTCTTCGTTCTAAGTTTTTTAATTTTGCTCCTTACTTTCAGTTGAAAAAACTTTTTTTAATTTATTGTATTATCGTTTTCTAAATAATGCCAGTAAATCTGGCCTCCATCTCCACGGAAAAATCACTCCCTCCCCTTCAAAAAAAAAAAGTTAGTCTGAAGTTGATTGTCTGAAAAGTATTTTTTCGGGGGAGATACACGATTGGCTGAAACGATTTATTGTGTTCGTGGTAACGAACTGTAAGTAAGGATCGACACGGCTCAATAGTTCAGATTTTTCTCAAAGAGATGAAAAAATTTACAGTTCTATTCCAAATATTTTCCTGGAAGAAGAAATGTTCAACTTTGATTCTGAATTTTCTTAATGAAAATGAAATAAGTTATTGATCAATTCTATTTTCACAAAATAATATCAAAAACACAATTGGCTGAAATAAAAGCGGAAAAAAAAGCTCTTAATAGAACTTTTTAAGTGTGAAGTCCTATTTTTCAGACTATATTATAGAAATGGTCCCTGTGGTCCCTGGAGGGGGGATCCCCTTCGTATACGTAATAATTCTCTTCGTTCTAAGTTTTAATTTTGCTCCTTACTTTCAGTTGAAAAAACTTTTTTTAATTTATTGTATTATCGTTTTCTAAATAATGCCAGTAAATCTGGCCTCCATCTCTTCTTGAAGTAATTGATGCTTAATGGAGAAAAAGGTGAAAATTATAGGTTTTATGCACAGGTGTTTTGGATTTGTCAAGATTTAAATGTTAAGAGTGATAACATTTTTTGTGTTTGTGCTAACGAACTGTAAGTAAGGAGCGACACGACTCAATAGTTACCGAAACTCTAAAAACCAATAATCCCTACTTCGGAAGTTTCAAGCTCCTATCTGCAAAAATGTGGAATTAATTTCTTGAAGTAATTGATGCTTAATGGAGAAAAAGGTGAAAATTATAGGTTTTATAAAATTGATCATAAGACTTAAATTATTCTATCAGATACGTTGGCACTTTAAGATGAAATAATGCCAGTAAATCTGGCCTCCATCTCCACGGAAAAATCCCTCCCTCCCCCTTCAAAAAAAAAAAGTTAGTCTGAAGTTGATTGTCTGAAAAGTATTTTTTCGGGGGGGGTACACGATGGGCTGAAACAATTTATTGTGTTCGTGCAATTTATTGTGTTCGTGGTAACGAACTGTAAGTAAGGATCGACACGGCTCAATAGTTCAGATTTTTCTCAAAGAGATGAAAAAATTTAAAGTTCTGTTCCAAATATTTTCCTGGAAGAAGAAATGTTCAACTTTGATTCTGAATTTTCTTAATGAAAATGAAATAAGTTATTGATCAATTCTATTTTTCCCAAAATAATATCAAAAACACAATTGGCTGAAATAAAAGCGGAAAAAAAAAGCTCTTAATAGAACTTTTTAAGTGTGAAGTCCTATTTTTCAGACTAAATTATAGAAACAATCCCTGTGGTCCCTGGAGGGGGGGGGGTCCCCTTCGTATACGTAATAATTCTCTTCGTTCTAAGTTTTAATTTTGCTCCTTACTTTCAGTTGAAAAAACTTTTTTTAATTTATTGTATTATCGTTTTCTAAATAATGCCAGTAAATCTGGCCTCCATCTCCACGGAAAAATCCCTCCCTCCCCTTCAAAAAAAAGTTAGTCTGAAGTTGATTGTCTGAAAAGTATTTTTTCGGGGGAGATACACGATTGGCTGAAACAATTTATTGTGTTCGTGGTAACGAACATAGAATAATTTAAGTCTTATGATCAATTTCATAAAACCTATAATTTTCACCTTTTTCTCCATTAAGCATCAATTACTTCAAGAAATTAATTCCACATTTTTGCAGATAGGAGCTTGAAACTTCCGAAGTAGAGTTATTGGTTTTTAGAGTTTCGGTAACTATTGAGTCGTGTCACTCCTTACTTACAGTTCGTTAGCACAAACACAAAAAATGTTATCACTCTTAACATTTAAATCTTGACAAATCCAAAACACCTGTGCATAAAAACTATAATTTTCACCTTTTTCTCCATTAAGCATCAATTACTTCAAGAAATTAATTCCACATTTTTGCAGATAGGAGCTTGAAACTTCCGAAGTAGAGTTATTGGTTTTTAGAGTTTTTCGGTTACTATTGAGCCGTGTCGATCCTTACTTACAGTTCGTTACCACGAACACAATAAATTGTTTCAGCCAATCATGTATCTCCCCCGAAAAAATACTTTTCAGACAATCAACTTCAGACTAACTTTTTTTTTTGAAGGGGGAGGGAGGGATTTTTCCGTGGAGATGGAGGCCAGATTTACTGGCATTATTTAGACAACGATAATACAATAAATTAAAAAAAGTTTTTTCAACTGAAAGTAAGGAGCAAAATTAAAACTTAGAACGAAGAGACTTATTACGTATACGAAGGGGATCCCCCCCCCTCCAGGGACCACAGGGATCGTTTCTATAATTTAGTCTGAAAAATAGGACTTCACACTTAAAAAGTTCTATTAAGAGCTTTTTTTTTCCGCTTTTATTTCAGCCAATTGTGTTTTTGATATTATTTTGGGAAAATAGAATTGATCAATAACTTATTTCATTTTCATTAAGAAAATTCAGAATCAAAGTTGAACTTTTCTTCTTCAAGGAAAATATTTGGAACAGAACTTTAAATTGTTTCATCTCTTTGAGAAAAATCTGAACTATTGAGCCGTGTCGATCCTTACTTACAGTTCGTTACCACGAACACAATAAATTGTTTCAGCCAATCGTGTATCTCCCCCGAAAAAATACTTTTCAGACATGCAACTTCAGACTAACTTTTTTTTTTTTGAAGGGGGAGGGAGGGATTTTTCCGTGGAGATGGAGGCCAGATTTAATGTCATTATTTATAAAAAGATAATGCAATAAATTAAAAAAAGTTTTTTAAAATTAAATTAATTAGCAAAATTAAAAAAATTTTAACTAATATATTTTTTACGTTTACGACGGGGATCCCCCCCCCCCTGGGGGAGTAATATAGGTTCACTTAGACCAGTACTAAAACTGGCGAGTGTTTACTACGAAAATTATATTAATACTTAAAGTTCTTGATAAGATATTCTTGCGTTTTAAAGTGAAATTTGACTCTTTTAATCCCCAAGATACAGCGTTATTGCAGAATATGTTAAGAAGGGACTTAATCCAAGATACGTATAAAATCTCTTAAAAACAGTATGATGTATATTCAGTTGCTTCTTACAATTTGAATCATAAAGTGGAACACGAATAGAAGAATTTAATTCGCCGAACTTGGTGAGCTCCTGAAAGCGTTTGATTTGTATTTTTTTTTTCAGTAAAGTGCAAATTTTGTTCGTGTCTTGGGAAGGCATTTTTTAAGCCAATTGTGTATCTCCCCCGAAAAAATACTTTTAAGACAATAAAATTAAGACTAACTTTTTTTTTGAAGGGGGTGGGAGGGATTTTTACGTGGAGATGGAGGCCAGATTTACTGGCATTATTTAGAAAACGATACTGCAATAAATTAAAAATTTTCCCAAAATAATATCAAAAATTTCCACTTCTGTTAAAAAAAAATTCTGGTTAGTCTGAAGTTGATTGTCTGAAAAGTATTTTTTCAGGGGAGATAAACGATTGGCTGAAACAATTTATTGTGTATTTCCATAAAAATAGCTCTTAATAGAACTTTTTTAAGCATGAACTCCTATTTTTTCAGACGAAAATTTAACTAAACCCTCGTGTCTTTATTTTTTATAGAAAACTACAATAGCTTCACGGGACTCACCTTTTAGCGTATTTTTAAACAATTTCTCTGATTATAATGTATATCTTCAGTCAGAAAAGCATAGTTTCTGTTCAAAAATGAACCATTTCCATAAAAATAGCTCTTAATAGAACTTTTTAAAGTGTGAACTCTTATTTTTCAGACGAAAATTTAACTAAACCCCCGTGTCTTTGATTTTGAAAATCATTTATTTTTTATAGAAAACTACAATAGCTTCATGGGAATCATCTTTTAGCGTATTTTTAAACAATTTCTCTGATTATAATGTATATCTTCATTCACAAAAGAATAGTTTCGGTTCAAAAATGAACCATTTCCATAAAAATAGCTCTTAATAGAACTTTTTAAAGTGTGAACTCCTATTTTTCAGACGAAAATTTAACTAAACCCCCCGTGTCTTTGATTTTGAAAATCATTTATTTTTTATAGAAAACTACAATAGCTTCATGGGAATCATCTTTTAGCGTATTTTTAAACAATTTCTCTGATTATAATGTATATCTTCAGTCACAAAAGCATAGTTTCAGTTCAAAAATGAACCATTTCCATAAAAAAAGCTCTTAATAGAACTTTTGTATCATTCTTAACTCCTTACTCTTTATTGTGAAGTTGGCTTTTTTCCAAATTTTTTTAAAGAAAATTGAGGGTCCCCCCCCCCCGTGTATACAAAGTAGCTTCAATCTGTTATTAGTTTTAAACTTGCTCCTTACTTTAGTTGAAAAATCTTTTTATATTTGTTTAATTACAATGATCTCTGTTTCCCATTTCAGGAAATAAAAAAAATGACAGAAAGATGTTTCATTAGCCTCGCCGAAATACCTGGAATTCGGAGACAATTGAAGTCCTCTACAATAGTGATAAACAAACTAACAGAAAGCGAATTAAAGTCTTGTGCTCTGCTGGCATCAGAATCTTTACATCCTCATTATGACGAATTGGACTTTCATTCCAAGTGTGAAATAAGCGAACCAAAGAAGGAAATTCCACTTGATATGAAAGATGAAACACTTATAGGAAAAGTAGAAAAGAAAACTCGGAAAACCCCACAAAAGCTGAAAAGAAAACTTAGAAACTCTGAGGCTACGGAAACGAAGTGGTCGGTTGAAAAGGGAAAGATAGATGGTAATGAAGAAGAAGACAGAAGCCCTGTGAAGAACTTGAGACTAAAAATAAGCTCCACAAGCGATCCTTTTTCTATGTAAATTTTTTCCCTGAAGAATAAAAGTCCCAAGACATAAAAAATTTAAAGTTCGCTTCTAAATTTTTCCAGAGAAGATAGGAAAAGTTATGCTATGATAGCGATTATTTTCCATGAAGACAAAAAAGTTTCACTTTAATTTTAAATTTTCTTAAATTCAATTCTGACCTTTCTCAAACAGATGAAAAAATTTAAAGTTCTTTTCCAAATATTTTCCCGGAAGAAGAAAAGTTCAACTTCAATTCTGAATTTTCTCAATGAAAATGAAATAAGTTATTGATCAATTCTATGCTCAGTTTAGAAAATCTGAGTCAATTTCCACTTTTTCTAATTTAGGGTCACTTGCCTGAGACTCTGGGCAGGTGAGGCGGGCACTTCCAAAAAATTTGTCCCAGCTACCACTCTCGCTTTAGAACTTATTCACAGATACCTAAAACCGTTAATGGTTAGACCGTTGTCCTAGCGGTAATCATGCCATGCTCTACACACATACTAACAATATATTTTAGGTTTTTTTTTTTTTTTTTTTTTTTTTTTTTTCATTTTCACAATGGGTTCCCAATCGAGTTCATGTCCATCGCTTAGCATTCAGGTCTTGACAAATAAAAGACCTGATGGTCGGACCCCAACGCTCCAATCTGAACACTGACTAAGACCCCAGTTCTGAGCTAGTGAATTGCAACCCTTCAGGCTGGTGGACTAAGACCCCAATTCTGAGCTAGTGAATTTCCACCGTTCAGGCTGGTGGACTAAGACCCCAATTCTGAGCTATTGAATTTCCATCGTTCAGGCATTTTTTCGACCTGGGCTAAATAAATACTTGTAAGAGAGAAGAACTTTTTTCTCCGTCCATATCAACAATTAAAATTTTGGATGCCCCTTTTAGAGCCCCCCCCCCAAAACCCCGAACCCGTGTATAACCGAAACCCCCCGTGCAACTGTATCCCCCTTGTAACTGAACCCGTGTATAACCGAAACCCTCCGTGCAACTGTATCCTCTTTAACTGAACTCTCGTGCAACTCACCCCTCTATGCAACCCACCCCCCTCATACCATTTCTTTTTAAATTGACAATATTTTTCAAACGTTACTTACGTATTATACAGACCAAATCGGCGAGGTAAAGCTACGTCAAGTCACAATGTCATTCTATCGTTACTTTTCAATTAAGCTATTAAATACTTTCTAGCAATGTCCCTTGTAAGCGTCTACGCAAATATCTTTTCGCAAAAAATTCGCAAATCTCGTAAACTAAAGAAGTAATTACCCTTTTCATAAACATTAGTCCTTCTATTAATGAACCCCTGAAGCGAAACCAGTCTTATAGCATCACAATTATATCGAGTTTTTTTTTTTCAAATCCTAATCGCCAATCAAGTTATACACGTTCCTCTTGGCAAAGAGTGTGATGACCCGTAACTACTAGAAAAACCTGTTTGGTACAGGGGCGCAAGCAAATCCAGACGAGCAACTCTACTAAGGAAACGGTAACTTCTTGGGAGGGTGTGAAGAGGGAGGCTTTGAGTAGATTGGGATAGAGAAGGAGAGTGCGTAGCTGTGTTGGCCTCATGTAGCTTGGTGCTGTGGTGAGTTGTTAGTAGTAGCAGCAGTAGTATTATGTAATTTGTATTGAACCAGATTTTTTATTAGTTACGTTGATAAATTTGAAGCATTTTCAAGTTTACATTCTCTTGCGATCACTTTCTTTTTCAATTCAAAATTTAAAATTCATTTAAAGGCAGGCTCAGGTTTATTTGAAAATAAACCCCGTCTTTTTGTTAAGAAAGTCAGCCTACAGCCCCTCCCCCTGACATGTACATACCAGGCCCAAATTATATATCTCCCGTACATATTTGCCATGCTTTATTCTTTTTTACACCCGTGAAACTAAATAAAAAACCTATTAGATATTAAAGATAAATATTAAATATAAAAAACAAGTTTGTTTTAACAAAATTACAATTTTTGAAGGCTCATATGGCACTTTATGATTGCCTTATTAAGTCGAATTTACAAAAAGAAATTAAATATAACAATTAGTTTATAAATGAACCTATAATTAGCTCTTTATTCTATCTACTTGTCCGCCCCAGCCATTCCATCTAGAAATGTCATATATACCATATGACACTTCATGACAGCTTTATCGAGTCTAATTTATTAAAAGATAAGATATTAGAAATAGCCACGTTCCAGTGCCTCGATAGTGACGAAGAAATGAAAAGGACATATCACTTTTGTCTACGCAAAAAAAAATTGATTTTTTATTGTTGTTCAAGGAGGGGGTTGTAATTTTCTTGTATAAGGTTTCGACAACTTTGATTTAGAAGGTGTACTTTTTGATTTGCTAAGACACCATTTTCAAACCTCTTGCAACTGAATGAAGCGATGCACGGGACTTTGAGAATACTGCGCGGTAGAAGTGCGAGATTTGGTCCCTCTGATGAGTGCGGGAGTCAAAGGAAATGGAAGGGAGATAGTCCAGGAAGGGAACGGTTTAACCGAGAATAAATTGCAAGAGAAAAGATTCTTTGACAACCCAACTAAAAAAAAATGGCATGATTCCAATTATGCAAAGTTGGCTCGTCTATCTATTTCACAAATATGTTTTTTTACGTTGAGGTTGATTTTGAGGGGGTGAATTTCGTGTTTCATATATAGGCGTACAACAACAAAATTGATGTCTAGAATAGTGTAATAGGTTACGGTGATTATGAAAATCACTTTTATTTGAACGTAAAATTAAAACTTAGGTTTTTTTTTAGGTTGAGTTTGATTTTAACAAGGTGAAATTCGTGCTTCCATGTAAAGACGTACAACAACAAAATTTATGTCTAGAATAGGGTATTAGACGAAGGTGATTATGAAAATCTCCTTTATTTGAACGTAAAACTAAAACTTTCATTTAAATATTCCATCATTGTTAAACCACGCTTAATCTGAAAGAAATCGGTCTTAAAATATAGAATGACAACTATCACCCAGTTCGATGTTTTAACTAACAATTAAAACATTCTTGACTTTTTCAGTTAGACCTATATAATATACAAATGTGATAAAAAATCGAAATATCAATATTCATGGGTCTTCGTTCTCTTCAAATCATCAGCTCCAAGAAACTCAGTTGTAACACAGTTAGCACAACTTGTTTCCTTGCAAGGTCCACGAACCCAGGTGCATTTCATGTCATTTCTTTTGCAAGTGCATCGCATATTTGAGCAGTCGATTTTGCAGTTACAGTGAACAAATGCAAGGAGAGAGTTGGGGCGGCTAGGAGTTCACCAAAAATAGGCGATATAGCCCATTCTGAATTACCCAACCGAACTGGGTAGGGTCGAGACTGCATCTCAGGATTTTCCATGATCTAACTTGCAAATAAAATCGAATTGAGTGGAAGCTGCAAGCATCACTGGTGGGAGGGAGGACTTTAAACTCAACATACGAATCAGGTGCTTTAACTTTCTCGATGAATTTGAGATGACACAACTGAAGTCACTAAGGCTAGGAATAAGTGACTATAAAAAGGGGACTATGGGTAACGAAAAGATTGATCAGGTGGACAGCTTCAATTACCTTGGTAGTATTATTAGTAAAGACGGTGGGAACAGTAAAGATTTCAAAAGTAGAATATCCAAGGCTCAGGGTGTTTTGTCACAGTTAAAAAAAAAGTTTGGAAGAATAGGAAGATAAGTCTGCAAACCAAGATTAGAATATTAGAAGCTACAATGATGACAGTGGTCAAATATGGTTCTGAAGCAAGGGCTCTCTGAAAAGCGGATGAAGATTTGTTAGATGTTTTCCAGAGAAATTGCTTAAGGGTTGTTCTGGGTACTCGGCTGACTGACCATATTTCAAACAATAATCTATTCAAAAAATATGGTTCAATACCGCTTGCTAGGTCTATAATGAAAGAAAGGTTGAGGTGGTTAGGGCATGTTGTACGGATGAAGGATGACAGATTGATGAAGATTGTTCTTTACGGCCAACCATCTAGGGCTAAACGGAAAGCAGGTCGTCCCCGTCTGGGGTGGGAGGACCTCATTAAGAAAGATTTAAAGGAAAAGGGGAACTTCGTGGGAGGGTGTAAAAAGGGAGGCTTTGATTCGATTGGGGTGGAGGAGGAGCGTGCGTAGCTGTGTTGGCCTCAGGCGGCTTGGTGTTGCGATGAGTTGTTAGTAGTAGTAGTAGTAGTAGTAACTCCAGAAATAATGTTTTGCAAGCTCGAGTACCCCAACATGATCTAGTACCCATTTCTAGACATCGATTTTGTTGTTGTACGCCTTTATATGGAAATACGACTGGGTGATAGTTGTCATTAGTAGTATAGGTATAATGATAAGTAGTGTAGCGATAGAAAAATTATTTGTAGTAATGTAAAAATTTCTTATTTGTGGCGATAGTAATTTTTCCGATAGCGCCGCTTATAGCGCTGGAGATTGTGTCAAATAGGCTAGTGCCGCTTTCAATTAATGGGAGAAAATTGAATATGCAGACATATAAATGTGGCCTCTTCTTTCATAAGCTATCTGGAGATCAGATTCCTTTGGAGCATTTACCTTGGAGACTCACGAACTAATTACCTATTATTGGGCTAGACGCAGACATATACATGAAAAAAACACAGATAAAAAGACAATAGATTTATTGAACTTACATGCTTAGTTGCACAGGAACGGGTCACTTCAATGACAATAACGGTGACCAAAATACAATAATTTCGTCTGAGTCTCTCTAGGTCTGATGTACTAATCGTTTCAGATCTGACTTAAGATTAAAATTAAAAAGGCACATTTACCCCACTCCCAAACGCAGTTCTTTCCAAACGCAGTTCTTTCGTCCTGCGCTGTAAGGACTGCCCGCCATTGGCCCAGAGGACAAAGGATGTAAATCTTTCGTCTAATGAATTCTTTAAGATTTTTCAGATGATTCAGGCGTTCACACAATTTTTTTGCCATTTAAACTTCCTTAGAAATATTGTACGTAGCGCTTTTTTTGATACTCATTACCTGAGCAAAATTCAAATAACCAGCGTCGTTGTTTTGTTTGATGCTTGACCGCAGGTTCTATTTTTTCTTTTTAAAAGATTAGACTCAATGAAACGGTATTTTTAATCAATTAGGGGACGTTTAATCTATACCCGAATAATCTTTAAAAGGAAAGAATCTTGTATTTTAAATATAAAGTATTCTACTGCTGGTGCAGTAGCGCACAGTCCCCCCATATAGCTATAATGACAAGTAGAGCACAGTCCCAGCATATAGCTATAATGATAAGTAGCGCACAGTACACCCGCCAATACAAGCAGACAGTGTAATGACCGGAATCCAACCACCGTGAAAATTAGTCGTGCGTGTTTTTCATGGTAGTGATTCGTTTCCTTTGGATGAAATTGTGAAATTCTTTCTGTAATTTAATTTGTTTCATTAATTTACATAAATTAAAATTATTATTAATTAATTTACATAGTTATATTAATTTTTTCTTTTTAATTTTAATAGCTTTTTTTTTATTGATGACATTTTATTGTACTCTAATGATGATATTTTTCTTTTCCAATGATACGATTTTTTACATTCTAAGTATCTTCCCATTGATTTATATGAAATTTGTGTTTGATGTAGGAATCGAACTTGAGACCCGTGATTTCCTAAGGTAAAAGAACGAAACGTTAATTGACTGAACCAACAAGTCATTGAACATATTATGATTTTAGAAATACATCCAATGAATTGTTTCTGGGACATTGCCCAACTGATGTTAAGCGTCACAATATCGTAGCAGGTTCATTCCATTGAACTGGAACAAGTATAAGCACATTCGATTTATCAATTAGATTTTTGATAGGTGTTAAGTGACATTTTTCGGGGCATTTTTATGACATCATCATGAGAATATGCATACCACGATGATTTGAGATGCATAATAGACAAACAATTTCTTCTGATACTTGGGCCCCAAGTCCTACCCCTATCCCTCAACCATATCCCTCCACCATCCCTCCAACCCCTATCCCTCCATCCTCCCTCCAACCCCCCACCCCCCAACATTTTTTTTTACTATTAGAAAAATAATGTTTGTAGTGACCAATTTTTGTTTTAACTTTTTTTTAACTTTTTTTCAACTTTTTTTACATCTCTAAATCATATCAGAGTAATAGACTGAAACTTTTGATTTAAGTGTTTAAACATATTCTTGTGCATACTGTTGATGAGAACAGATTGTTCTCTTTCAAGATTTTTTTTCATGAAAAACAAATTATTTTTTCTTCTTTTTTTAAGGTCAATTATGAAGAATGGGTTATAAAAGAATAAAACACACAAACACACACACAAACAAAAACTTAAACACATAAAAAAACTTACACACACACAAAAAATAACACAAACACAAAAACTTACACACACACAAAAACTTACAAACAAAAAAAAAATTAAACACACAAAAAAATTAAAAACACAAAAAAACTTACAAACAAACAAAATTACACAAACACAAAATTACACACAAACAAAAACTTACAAACACACACAAAAACTTACACACATACAAAAACTTACACACACACAAAAACTTACACACACATACACAAACTTACAAACACACAAGAACTTACACACACAAAAAAACTTACACACACAAAAAAACTTACAAACGCACAAAAACTTACACACACACACAAAAAAACTTACACACACACAAAAAATAATACACACACAAAAAAACTTACAAACACAAAAAAAATAAGACACACACAAAAAATTACACACACAAAAAAACTTACACACACACAAAAAATCACACACACACAAAAACTTACACACACACAAAAACTTACACACACACATAAACTTACACACACACAAAAAATTACACACACACAAAAACTTACACACACACAAAAACTTACACACATACAAAAAAATACACACACACAAAAAAAATAACACAAACAAAAAAAAAAACACACACAAAAACATAAACACAAACAAAAAATTACACACAAACAAAAAATTACACACACACACAAAAAATGAAAAACACACAAAAACAAACACACATACAAAAACTTACACACAAGAAAAAACTTACAAAAAAAAAATTACAAACAAAAAAAAACTTACACACACACAAAAAATTACACACACAAAAAAACTTCCACACAAACAAAAAATAACACACAAAAAAACTTACACACACATAAAAACTTACACACACACACAAAAAAACTTACACACACAAAAAAAACATACACACACGACAAAACGTACACACACACAAAAACTTACACACAAAAACATACTTACACACACACAAAAACATACACACACACACAAAAACTTACACACACACAAAAACGTACACACGTACCCGAGCTTACACAAATACAAAAACTTACAGACACACGAAAACTAACAGACAAAAACTTAAACACACACAAAAACTTACACACACACACACAAAAACTTACACAAACAAAAAAACTTAAACACACACAAAAACATACACACATAAACTTACACACACACAAAAACATAAACAAACAAAAAAAATTACACACACACACAAACAAATACACACACACAAAAACTTACACACACACACAAATACAGAAACACACAAAAAAACTTACACACACAAAAAAACTTACACACACACAATAACACGCAAAAAGAAACAGACACACAAAAACAACATAACACACATACAAAAAAACATACAAAAACAAAAAAGAAATTACACGTAAAAAAACAATTCAAAAAACTCAAAAACTGCCAAAAAAAAAAAAATCCAAACAAATAAAAAAAATTACACACACACAAAACTTACAAAAACACAAAATCTTACACACACATAACAACTTACACACACACACAAAAACCTAAACACAAGACAAAACTTACACACACACAAAAACATAAACACAAACGATTACACACACACAAAACATTACACACACACAAAAACTTACACACAAAAACTTACACACACACACAAATACTAAAACACACAAAAAAACTTATACACACACAAAAACTTACACACAAACAAAAAACTTACACGGATAAAAAAATATACACACACACAAAAAATAAAACACACACAAACAAACAAACACTCACAAACAGAAACTTACATACACACACAAAAACTTACACACACACACTAAAACTTTCACGCACACAAACACAAACATACACACACACACAAATTAACACACACACAAAAACTCACACAAACACAAACACAAAAACTTACACACACAAAAAAAATTACACACACAAAAAAAACTTACACACACACAAAAAAACTTACACACACACACAAAAACTTACACACACACACACAAAAACTTACACACACACAGAAATTTACACACACACACACACAAAAGCTTACACACACAAACACACACAAACTTGCACACACACACACACACACACTTACACACAAAAAAAAGAAACTTACACACACAAAAAACTTACACACACACACAAACTTACACACACACAGAAACTTACACACACACAAAAACTTACACACACACACACAAAACTTACAGACACACAAAAACTTACACACACACAAAAAACTTACACACACACACACAAGAAACTTACACACACACAAAAAGCTTACACACACACAAAAAAACTTACACACACACAAAGAACTTACACACACACACAAAAGCTTACACACACAAACAAAACATACACACACACACAAAAACTTACACACACACAAAAAAACTTACACACACACACACACACAGACACACACACAAAAAAACTAACACACAAAAAAAAACTTACACACACACACACAAAACTTACACACACACACACAAAAACTTACACACACACAAAAACTTACACACACACACACAAAGCTTACACACACACACACAAACTTACACACACACAAAAAAAACTTACACACACAAACAAAACTTACACACACACAAAAAACTTACACACACACAAAAACTTACACACACACAAAAGACTTACACACACACACAAAGACTATACACACACACAAAAACTTACACACACACACAAAAACTAAACACACACACCAAAAAACAAACACACACAAAAAAACTAAGACGCACAGAAACACTTACACACACACACACAAAAACTTACACACACATAAAAACTTACACACACACACAAAACTTGACACACACACACAAAAACTTACACACACATAAAAACTTACACTAACACACACACACAAAAAAACTTACACGCAAACATAAAATTACACACACACAAAAAAATGACACACACACAAAAACTAACACACACAAAAAACTTACACACATACAAAAACTTACACACACACACAAACACACACTAAAGCACAAACACACACACAAAACTTACACACACACATAAAAATTTCACACACACACAGACTTACACACACACAAAAACTTACAAACACACACAAAAAATCACACACACACACAAAAAAATGCACACACACACACAAAACTTACACACACACAAAAAATTGCGCACACACACGAAACTTACACACACACAAAAATTTCACACACACACAAACTTACAAACACACAAAAACTTACACACACACAAAAACTTACACACACAAAAAAAACTTACGCACACACAAAAACTTACACACACACAAAAAACTTACACACACAAAAAAACTTACACACACACAAAAACTTACACACACAAAAAAACTTACACACACACAAAAACTTTCACACACACACAAAACTTACACACACACAAAAAAACTTACACAAACACAAAAAAACTTACACACACAAAAAAACTTAAACACACACAAAACCTTACACACACAAAAAAACCTACACACACACGCACAAACGTACACGCACACAAAAACTTACACACACACAAAAACTTACACACACACACACACAAAACTTACACACACACAAAGACACACACACACACACACAAAACTTACACACACACAAAAACTTACACACACACACAAAAACTTACACACACACAAAGAAAATTACACACACAAAAAAAAACTTACACAAAAAAAAAAAACTTACACACACACAAAAAAAATTACAAACACACAAAAAAACTTACACACACACACACACACAAAAACTTACAAACACATAAAATCTTACACACACACACAAAAACTTACAAACACATAAAAACTTACACACACACAAAAACTTACACACACACAAAAACTTACACACAACACAAAATCTTACACACACACAAAAACTTACACACGCACAAAAACTTACACACATTCAAAAAAACTTACACACACAAAAAAAACTTACACACACACAAAAACTTACACAAACACAAAAAATGTTTTTGTGTGTGTGTAAGTTTGTGTGTGTGTGTAAGTTTTTGTGTGTGTGTGTGTGTGTTAGTTTTTGTGTGTGTGTGTGTGTCAGTTTTTGTGTGTGTGTAAGGTTTTGTGTGTGTGTAAGTATTTGTGTGTGTGTAGTATTTGTGTGTGTGTAAGTTTTTGTATGCGTGTAAGTTTTTGTGTGTGTGTGTGTGTGTGTGTGTGTGTAGATTTTGTTTTTTTGTGTGTGTAAGTTTTTGTGTGTGTGTAAGTTTTTGTGTGTGTGATTTTGTATGTGGTGTGTTGTGTGTGTGTGTGTGTGTGTGTGTGTGTGTGTGTAAGTTTTTGTGTGTGTGTGTAAGTTTTTTTTGTGTTTTTAATTATTTTTGTGTGTGTGTAAGTTTTTGTGTGTGTGTGTGTGTGTGTAATTTTTTTTGTGTGTGTGTAAGTTTGTTTGTGTTTTTAAGTTTTTTTGTTTGTTTAATTTTTTGTCTGTGTGTGTGAGTTTTTGTGTGTGTGTGTGTGTGTGTAAGTTTTTGTGTGTATGTGTGTAAGTTTTTGTGTGTGTGTGTGTGTAATGTTTTTGTGTGTGTTTTAGTTTTTTTGTGTCTTTTAGTTTTTTCGTTCGTGTTAGTTTTTGTTTGTATGAAAGTTTTTGTGTGTGTGCGTTTGATTGTTTGTGCGTTTAAGTGTGTTTGTGTATTTAAGTTTTGGTGTATGTTTTAGTTTTTGTGTGTGTGTGTGTAATAGTATATATGTTTGTAAGTTTTTGTGTGTGTGTGTAAGTTTTTGTGTGTGTGTATGTGTTTTTTAGCTTGTGTGAAAATTTGTGTATGTGTTTGTAAGTTTTGTGTGTGTGTAAGTTTCTGTGTGTGTGTCAATTTTTTGGTGTGTTTAAGTTTTTGTGTGTGTGTAAGTTTTTGTGTGTGTGTAAGTTTTTGTGTGTGTGTAAGTTTGAGTGTGTGTGTGAGTTTTTGTGTTTGTGTAAGTTTTTGTGTGTGTGTGTAAGTTTTTTGTGTTTGTAAGTTTTTTTGTGTGTGTGTAGTTTTTGTGTGTGTGTAAGTTTTTGTGTGTGTGTTAGTTTTTGTGTGTGTGTAAGTTTGTGTGTGTGTGTTAGTTTTTTGTGTATTTATAAGTTTTTGTGTGTGTGTAATGTTGTATGTGTTTGTGAGCTTATTTATTTGTGTAAGTTTTTTGTGTGTGTAAGTTTTTGTGTGTGTGTAAGTTTTTGTGTGTGTGTAAGTTTTTGTGTGTGTGTAAGTTTTTGTGTGTGTGTAAGTTTTTGTGTGTGTGTAAGTTTTGTGTGTGTGTGTGTATGTTTGTGTTGTAGTTTAAGTTTTTGTGTGTTTGTATTTTATTGTTTTGTTTTATGTGTGTTTTTGCTTTTTTAATTTTTTGTGTTTTTGTAAGTTTTTGTGTGTGTGTGTAAGTTTTGTGTGTGTGTGTAAGTTTTTGTGTGTGTGTGTAAGTTTTTGTGTGTGTGTAAGTTTGGTGTTGTGTGAAAGTTTTTGTGTGTGTGTAAGTTTTTGTGTGTGTGTGTATTCTTTTTTTTGTGTGTAAGTTTTTGTGTGTGTGTATGTTTTTGTGTTTTTTTAAGTTTTTGTGTGTGTGTGTAATTTTTTTTTTTTTTTTGTAATTTTTTGTTTGTGTATAATTTTTTGTGTGTGTGTATATTTTTGCGTTATTGTAAGTTTTTGTGTGTGTAAGTTCCTGTGTTTGTGTCAGTTTGTGTGTGTGTGTGTAATTTTATATGCGTGTGTTAGTTTGGGTGTGTGTGGGTGTAAGTTTTTGTATGTGTGTAAGTTTTTTTGTGTGTATAAGTTTTTGAGTGTGTGTAAGTTTTTGTGTGTTTGTTCGTTTTTGTTTGTGTGTAAGTTTTTGTGTTTTTTTTAGTTTTTGTGTGTGTGTGTGGAAGTTTTGTGTGTATGTGTAAGTTATTGTGTGTTTGTAAATTTTTGTGTTTTTGTGAGTTTCTGCGTGTGGTTAAGTTTTTGTGTGTGTGTAAATTTGTGTGTGTGTGTGTAAGTTTTTGTGTGTGTGTAAGTTTTTGTGTGTGTGTGTGAGTTTTTGTGTGTGTGTAAGTGTTTGTGTGTGTGTTATTATGTTTGTGTGTGTTTTTTTTTGTGTTTGTGTTTGTTTTTGTTTGTGTGTAAGTTAGTGCTTTTTTTTGTAAGTTTTTTTGATCTTTTAAGTTTTTGCGTGTGTTGGTAAGTTTTTGTGTGTGTGTAAGTTTGTGTGTTTGTGTAAGTTTGTGTGTGTGTGTAAGTTTTTGTGTGTGTGTAAGTTTTTGTGTGTGTGTAAGTTTTTGTGTGTGTGTAAGTTTTTGTGTGTGTGTAAGTTTTTGTGTGTGTGTAAGTTTTTGTGTGTGTGTAAGTTTTTTCGGTTTCTTAATTTTTTTTGTGTGTGTAAGTTTTTTTTTGTGCGTTTGTAAGTTTTTTTGTGTGTGTGTAAGTTTTTGTGTGTGTGTATGTATGTGTGTGTGTTTAAGTTTTTGTGTGTGTGTAAGTTTTTGTGTGTGTGTAAGTTTTTGTGTGTGTGTAATTTTCTGTGTGTGTGTGTGTAAGTTTTTTTGTGTGTGTAAGTTTTGTATTGTTTTGTGTAAGTTTTTGTGTGTGTTTGGGTAATTTTTGGTTTTTTTTTAAGTTTGTGTGTGTGTGTGTGTGTGTAAGTTTTTTGTGTGTGTGTAAGATTTTTTGTGTGTGTGTGTGTGTTTGTGTGTGTGTGTAAGTTTTTGTGTGTGTGTAAGTTTTGTGTGTCTGTGTAAGTTTTTTTGTGTGTGTAAGTTTTTTTGTTTGTGTAAGTTTTTGTGTGTGTTTTATTTTTTGTGTGTGTGTATGTTTGTGTGTGTTTTCAAGTTTTTTTTGTGTTGTGAATTTTTTGATTGCTGGAATGTTTCTGGGTGCTTGTAAGTTATTTGTGTGTGTGTAATATTGGTTTTGTGTATAAGGGTGTTAGGGCGCATAAGTTTTTTGTGTGTGTGTAAGTTTTTTGTGTGTGTGTATATTGGTTTTGGTTTGTTCGTAGTTGTGGTTTTTTAAGTTTTTTGTGTGTGTGAGTTTTTGGGTGTGTGATAGTATTTTTGTGTTTATGTGTGAGTTTTTTTGTGTGTGTAACTTTTTCTTTGTGTTTAAGTTGTTGTGTGCGTGTAAGTTTTTGTGTGTGTTTAAGTTTTTGTGTGTGTGTGTAAGTTTTTGTGTGTGTGTAAGTTTTATGCGTGTGTGCAAGTTTTTGTGTGTGTGTAAGTTTTTTTGTGTGTGTGTAAGTTTTTGTGTGTGTGTAAGTTTTTATGTGTGTGTAAGTTTTTGTGTGTGTGTTAGTTCTTGCGTGTGTTTCAGTTTTTGTGTGTGTTTTAGTTTTTTTGTGTGTGTGTAAGTTTTTGTGTGTGTGTAAGTTTGTTTGTTTGTGTAAGTTTTTGTGTGTGTCTAAGTTCTTGTGTGTGTGTGTAAGTTTTTATGTGTGTGTAAGTTTCTGTGTGTGTGTAAGTTTGTGTGTGTGTGTGTGTAAGTTTTTTTGTGTGTGTAAGTTTTTGTGAGTGTGTAATTTTTTTTTTGTGTGTTATTTTTTATGTGTGTTTAAGTTTTTTTTTGCGTGTGTAAGATTTTGTGTTTGTGTAAGGTTTTGTGTGTGTGTGTAAGTTTTTTTGTGTGTGTTAGTTTTTGTGTTTGTAAAAGTTTTTGTGTGTGTGTAAGTTTTTGTGTGTGTGTAAGTTTTTGTGTGTGTGTAAGTTTTTGTGTTTTTGTAAGTTTTTGTGTGTGTGTAAGTTTTTGGTTTTGTGTGAGTTTTTGTGTGTGTGTATGTCTTTTTGTGTGTGTATGTTTTTGTGTGTGTGTAAGTTTTGTGTGTGTGTGTCAGTTTTTGTGTGTGTGTAAGTTTTTTTGTGTGTGTAAGTTTTTGTGTGTGTGTAAGTTTTTTTTTTTGTGTAAGTTTTTTTTGTGTGTAATTTTTTGTTTGTGTTTAAGTTTTTGTGTGTTTGTAAGTTTTTTTTTGTATGTCAGTTTTTGTGTGTGTTTATTGTTGACTATGTTATTAATTTTTTGTGTGTGTAAGTTTTGGGGAGTTTTAAGTTTTTGTGTGTGTGTATTTTTTTCTTTGTTTGCTAGTTTGTTTTAATGTGTGTAAGTTTGTATGTTTTTGTAAGTTGTATATTGGGTTTAATTGTTAGTGTGGTATGAAGTTTTTGTGTGTGTGTAAGTTTTTGTGTGTGTGTGTAAGTTTTTGTGTGTGTTTGTTTGTAAGTTCTTGTAGTTTTGTGATTTTTTTTGTGTGCGTGTAAGTTTTTGTGTGTGTGTAAGTTTTTGTGTGTGTGAAAGTTTTTGTGTGTATGTAAGTTTATGTGTGTGTGTAAGTTTTTATGTGTGTTTCAGTTTTTGTGTTGGTGCAAGTTTTTGTGTTTTTTGTAGGTTATGTGGGTTTGCAAGTTTTTGTTTGTGTGTGTAAGTTTTTGTATGTCTATAAGTTTTTCTGTGTCTCTTAATTTGTGTGTGTTTGTAAGTTTTTGTGTTTATTTGTTTTTTTTTGTATTTGTGTTAGTTTTTGTGTGTGTAAGTTTTTTTGTGTTTGTAAGTTTTTTGTGTTTATAAGTTTTTGTGTGTTTGTTAGTTTTTGTGTGTGTGTAAGTTTTAGTGTGTGTGTAAGTTTTTGTGTGTGTGTTAGTTTTTTTGTGTGTGTGTAAGTTTTTTTGTTTGTGTAAGTTTTTGTGTGTGTAATGTTTTTTTTTTTGTTTTAGTTTTTGTGTTTATTTATGTTTTTGTGTGTGTTCTAGTTTTTGTGTGTGTGTGTAAGTTTTTTTATCTATGTAAGTTTTTTTGTGTGAGTTTGTTTTTGTGTCTTTCTAAGTTTATGTGTGTGTGTGTGTTATCTTTCTTGTATGTTTATAATTTTTTGTTTGTTTGTTAGTTTGTGTGTGTGTGTGTGTAAGTTTTTTGTGTGTGTGTGAGTTTTGTGTGTGTGTGTGTGTAAGTTTTTGTGTGTGTGTGTCAGTTTTTTTGTGTTTGTATGTTTTTGTGTGTGTGTGTTAGTTTTTGTTTGTGTGTAAGTTTGTGTATTTATTTAAGTTTTTGTGTGTGTGTAAGTTTTTGTGTGTGTGTAAGTTTTTGTGTGTGTGTAATTATTTTTGTGCGTATGTAAGTTTTTGTGTGTGTGTGTAATTTTATTTGTTTTTTTAAGTTTTTGTGTGTAATTTTCTTTGTGTGTTTTATTTTTTGTGTGTGTGTAAGTTTTTGTGTGTGTAAGTTTTGTTTGTGTGTAAGTTTTTTTATGCGTGTGTAAGTTTTTGTGTGTGTAAGTTTTTGTGTGTGTGTGTAAGTTTTTGTGTGTGTGTAAGTTTTTGTGTTTGTGCAATTTTTTTGTGTGTGTGTAAGTTGTTGTGTGTGTGTAAGTTTTTGTGTGTGTTTAAGTTTTTTTGTGTGTGTAAGTTTGTTTTGTGTGTGTGTAAGTTTTTTTGTGCGTTTTAGTTTTTGTGTGTGTGTAAGTTTTTGTGTGTGTGTAATTTTTTGTGTGTTTGTAAATTTATGCGTGTGTGTTAGTTTTTGTGTTTTGTTCTGTATTTGTTTTTTTTTAAGTTTGTTTTTTTGCTTTTTTTTTTTTGTGTGTGTTTAAGTTTTTGTGTGTTTGTAAGTTTTTTGTTTGTGTGTAAGTTTTTGTTTGTGTGTAAGTTTTTTTGTGTGTGTGTGTAAGTTTGTGTATGTGTGTGTGTAAGTTTTTGTGTTTTTGTAAGTTTTTGTGTTTGTGTGTAACTTTTTGTGTGTGTTTGTCAGTTTTTGTGTGTGTGTAAGATTGTTCTTTCTTTTAAGTTTTTTTGTTTGTTTAATTTTTTTTTTGTTTGTTCGAATTATTTTGTGTGCCAGTTTTTTTGTGTGTGTGTAAGTTTTTGTGTGTGTGTAAGTTGTTGTGTCTGTATAAGTTTTTATGTTTTTGTAATTTTTTGTGTGTGTGTAAGTTTTTGTGTGTGTAAGTTTTTTGTGTGTGTAAGTTTTTTTGTGTGTATGTGTGTAAGTTTTTGTGTGTGTGTAAGTTTTTTTGTGTGTGTAAGTTTCTTTGTGTGTTTGTAAGTTTTTTTGTGTGTGTGTAAGTTTTTTTTTGTGTGTGTAAGTTTATGTATGTGTGTTAGTTTTTTTGTGTATGTGTAAGTTTTTGTGTGTGTGTAAGTTTTTGTGTGTGTAAGTTTGTGTGTGTGTGTATGTTTGTTTGTGTTTGTAAATTTGTGAGTGCTTGTAAGATTTTGTGTTTGTGTGTGTGAGTTTTTGTGTGTTTGTGTAAGTATTTGTGTGTGTGTAAGTCTTTGTGTGTGTGTGTGTGTGTAAGTTTTTTTTTTTGTGTTAGTTTTTTTGTGTGTATGTGTAAGTTTTTGTGTGTTTGTGTTAGTTTTTATGTGTGTGTGAGTTTGTATGTGTGTGTAAGTTTTTGTATGTTTTGAGTTTTTGTGTGTGTGTGTAAGTTTTTTTGTGTGTGTGAGTTTTTGTGTGTTTGTGTGTGTGTGTAAATTTTTTTGTGTGTTTAAGTTTTTGTGTGTAAATTTTTTTGTATGTGTCAGTTTTTGTGTGTTTGTAAGATTTTGTGTGTTTTTTATTTTTTGTGTGTAAGTTATTGTGTGTGTGTAAGTTTTGTATGTGTGTAAGATTTTATGTGTTTTTTAGTTTTTTTGTGTGTGTAAGTTTTTGTTTGTTTTTAAGTTTTTGTGTGTGTGTGTAAGTTTTTGTTTATGTGTGTAAGTTTTGTGTGTGTGTGTTAGTTTTTATGTGTGGGTAAGTTTTTGTGTGCGTGTTAGTTTTTGTGTGTCTTGCTTTGTTTTTGTGTGTGTTTTAGTTTTTGTGTGTGTGTGTAAGTTTGTTTTTTTGTTTGTAAGTATGTTTATGCGTGCATTTTTTTGTATGTGTTTGAGTTTTTGTGTTTGTGTAAGTTTTTGTATGTGTGTAAGTTTCTTTATATTTGTAATTTTTTTGTGTTTTTAAGTTTTTTTGTGTGTTTGTTATTTTTTTTTTTTGTGTAAGTTTTTGTGTGTGTGTAAGTGTTTGTGTGTGTAAGTTTTTTGTGTGTGTGTAAGTTTGTGTGTGTGTGTTTGTTTTTGTGTGTGTGTAAGTTTTTGTGTGTGTGTGTGTGTAAGTTTGTGTGTGTGTGTGTGTATGTAAGTTTTTGTGTTTTTGTAAGTTTGTGTGTGTGTGTGTAACTTTTTGTGTGTGTTTGTAAGTTTTTGTGTGTGTGTAAGTTTTTGTGTGTGTGTAAGTTTTTTTTGTGTGTGTAAGTTTTTGTGTGTGTGTAAGTTTTTTAGTGTGTTTAAATTTTTTTTTATTTTTAAGTTTCTGTTTGTGTTCAAGTTATTTTGATTTTTTTTGTTTGTTTTTTTTTTATTGTATTTTTTTGTTTGTAATTGCGTGTTTGGGTGGAAGTTTGTGTGTGTGTGTGTAATTTTGAGTGTGTTTTTATTTTTGTTTGTGTGTTTTAGTTTTTGTGTTCGTGTTTGTTTGTTTGTGTGTGTGTATGTGTAAGTTTTTTGTGTGTGTGTAAGTTTTTGTGTGTGTGTAAGTTTTTGAGTGTGTTTAAGTTTTTGTTTGTTTGTAAGTTTTTGTGTGTGTGTAAGTTGTTTTGTGTGTGTGTAAGTTTGTGTATGTCTGTAAGTTTTTGTGTGTGTTTGTAAGTTTTTTTGTGTGTGTAAATTTATGTGTGTGTGCAGTTTTTTTGTGTGTGTGTAAGTTTTGTGTGTGTGTGTGCAATTTTGTGTGTGTGTGTAAGTTTTTGTGTGTGTAAAATTTTTGTGTGTGTAAGTTTTTGTGTGTGTGTAAGTTTTTTTGTGTGTGTGTGTGTAAGTTTTTTTGTGTGTGTAAGTTTTTTTGTGTGTGTTACAGTTTTTTTGTGTGTTTTAGTTTTTTGGGTGTGTTTAATTTTTTTTGTGTGTTTGTAAGTTTTTTTGTGTGTGTAAGTTTTTTTTGTGTGTGTAATTTTTTTTTTGTGTGTGTAAGTTTTTGTGTGTGTGTGTAAGTTTTTGTTTGTGTGTAAGTTTTTTGTGTGTGTGTGTAAGTTTTTTTTGTGTGTGTAATTTTTTGTGTGTGTATAAGTTTTTTTGTTTGTGTAAGTTTTTGTGTGTGTGTAAGTTTTTGTGTGTGTTAGTTTTTGTGTGTGCGTAAGCTTTTTTGTGTGTGTGTGTAAATTTTTGTGTGTGAGTGAGTGTTTGTGTGTGTGTGTAAGTTTTTGTGTGTGTGTAAGTTTTTATGTCTGTGTAAGTTTTTGTGTGTGTGTAAGTTTTTTGTGTGTGTTTAAGTTTTTTGTGTGTGTAAGTTTTTTTGTGTGTATGTGTAAGTTTTTGTGTGTGTAAGTTTTTTTTGTGTTTATGTGTAAGTTTGTGTGTGTGTGTGAGTTTTTGTGTGTGTGTAAGTATTTTTGTGTTTGCGTAATTTTTTTTGTGTGTGTTAGTTTTTTTGTGTGTGTAAGTATTTGTGTTTGTTTATAAGTTTTTTTGTGTGGTTTAGTTTTGTTGTGTGTGTTTGCAAGTTTTTTTTGTGTGTGTAATTTGTTTTTCGTGTGTGTGAGTTTATATTTGTGTGCAATTGTTTTTTTGTTTTTAAGTTTTTTTTTGTTTGTTATTTTCTTTTTGTGTGTGTTATTTTTTTTGTGTGTGTAAGTTTTTGTGTGTGTGTGTTAGTTTTTGTGTGTGTGTGTGTGTAAGTTTCTGTGTGTGTGTGTAAGTTTTATTTTGTGTGTAAGTTTTGTGTGTGTGTGTAAGTTTTTGTGTGTGTGTAAGTTTTTGTGTGTGTGTTAGTTTTTGTGTGTGTGTGTGTGTGTAAGTCTTTTTGTGTGTGTAAGTTTTTGTGTGTGTGTGTGTAAGTTTTTATGTGTGTGTATGTTTTTATGTGTGTATAAGTTTTTGTGTGTGTGTGTAAGTTTTTTGTGTGTGTGTGTGTAAGTTTTTGTGTGTGTGTAAGTTTTTGTTTGTGTGTTAGTTCTTTTTTGTGTGTGTTTAAGTTTCTGTGTGTGTGTGTAATTTTTTGTGTGTTTGTAAGTTTTGTGTGTGTGTGTATGTTTTTGTGTTTGTATAAGTTTTTGTGTGTTTTTAATTTTGTGTGTGTGTGTTTGTGTGTGTGTCTGTAAGTTTTTTTGTTTTTGTAAGTTTTTGTGTGTGTGTAAGTTTTTGTGTGTAAGTTCTTGTGTGTGTAAGTTTTTTTGTGTGTGTAAGTTTTTGTGTGTGTGTGTGTGTAAGTTTTTGTGGGTGTGTAATTTTTTGTGTGTTTGTAAGTTTTTGTGTGTGTGTTTCAGTTTATGCGTATTTGTTATTTTTTTTGTTTGTGTTATTTTTTTTGTGTGTGTGTTATTAGGTGTATTTTTATAGTTTCTTGTGTGTGTGTAAGTTTTTGTGTGTGTGTAAGTTTTTGCTTTTTTGTTAGTGTTTTTTTTTTTTTTATTTTTTGTGTGTGTGTAAGTATTTTTGTGTGTTCTTTTTTTTGTGTGTAAGTTTTTGCGTGTCTGTATTCAGTTTTATGTTTGTAAGTTTTTGTGTGTGTGTAATTTTGTGTTTTTTTTTTAGTTTTTGTTTTTTTTTAAGTTTTTTTGTGTTTGTAAGTTTTTTGTTTGTGTGTAAGTTTTTGTATGCGTGTAAGTTTTTGTGTGTGTGTAAGTTTTTGTATTTGTTTAAGTTTTTGTGTGTGTTTAAGTTTATGTTTGTGTGTGTAAGTTTTTGTATGTTTTTTGTAAGTTTTTGTGTGTGTGTAAGTTTTTTTTGTGTGTGTAAGTTTTTGTGTGTGTTTAAGTTTTTTTGTGTGTGTAATTTTATTTTTTTGTTTAATTTTTTTTGTGTGTGTTAGTTTTTGTATGTTTAAGTTTTTGTGTGTGTTTTATTTTTTGTATGTGTGTAAGTTTTTTTGTGTGTTTTAGTTTTTTTGTGTGTGTAAGTTATTGTTTGTTTTTTATTTTTTTTTTTGTTTTTAGTTTTTTTTTGGTTTTTAAGTTTTTTTATGCTTGTAAGTTTTTTTGTGTTTGTAAGTTTTTTTTTGTTTGTAAGTTTTTTTGTGTGTAAGTTTTTGTATGTGTGTAAGTTTTTGTATGTGTGTAAGTTTTTGTGTGTGTGTAAGTTTTTGTGTGTGTGTAAGTTTTTGCGTGTGTGCAATTTTTTTTTGTGTGTGTGTAAGTTTTTGTGTGTGTGTAAGTTTTTGTGTGTGTGTAAGTTTTTGTGTTTGTGTAAGTTTTTGTGTGTGTGTAAGATTTTGTGTGTAAGTATTTTGTGTGTGTAAGTTTTTTTTTGTGTGTGTAAGTTTTTGTGTGTGTGTAAGTTTTTTGTTTGTGTGTTATTTTTTTCCTGTTTGTTATTTTTTGTGTTTGTGTAAGTTTTTGTGTGTGTGTATTATTGTTATTTTTTGTAAGTTTTTTTGTGTGTGTGTACTTTTTTTTTTGTATGTTAGTTTTTGTTTTTTTTTTATTTTTTTTGTGTTTGTGTATTATTTTGGAGTGCGTGTAAGTTTTTGTGTATGTGTAAGTTTTTGTGTTTATGTAAGTTTTTGTTTGTGTAATTTTTTGCGTGTGTGTATTTTTTTTTTTGTGTGTAAGTTTTTTTTTGTGTGTAAGTTTTTGTGTGTTTGTTTGTTTTTTTGTTTTTGTAATTTTTTTTGTGTGTTTTAGTTTTGTGTGTGTGTGTAAGTTTTTTTTTGTGTGTAAGTTTTTGTAGTGCGTGTAAGTTTTTGTGTGTGTGTAAGTTTTTGTATGTGTGTAAGTTTTTGTGTGTGTAAGTTTATGAGTGTGTGTAAGTTTTTGTGTGTGTGTAAGTTTTTTTTTGTGTGTAAGTTTTTGTGTTTATTTTTGTTTTTTTGTGTGTTTTAGTTTTTGTGTGTGTGTTTGTAAGTTTTTGTGTGTGTGTTTTTAAGTTTTTGTGTGTTTTTTAGTTTGTGTGTGTGTGTGTGTGTTTGTAAGTTTTTTTTGTGTGTGTTAGTTTTTGTGTGTGTGTATGTTTTTGTTTGTGTGTGTTTGTTATTGTGTGTGTGTTTGTTTTTTTTTGTGTGTTTGTAAGTTTTTTTGTGTGTGTGTTAGTTTCTTTTTGTTTGTTAGTTTTTGTGTGTTTGTTAGTTTTTTTGTTTGTGTAAGTTTTTGTGTGTGTGTAAGTTTTTTTTTGTTTGTGTATAAAATTTTTTTTGTGTTTACGTTTTTGTGTGTTTGTAAGTTTTTTTGTGTTTGTAATTTTTTTGTGTGTTTAAGTTTTTGTGTGTGTGTAAGTTTTTGTATGTGTGTAAGTTTTTGTGTGTGTGTAAGTTTTTGTGTGTGTGTAAGTTTTTGTGTGTGTGTAAGTTTTTGTATGTGTGCAATTTTTTTTTATGTGTGTTAAATTTTTTTTTTGTGTGTAAGTTTTTGTGTGTGTGTTAGTTTTTGTGTGTTTGTAATTTCTTTTGTGTGTGTAAGTTTTTGTGTGTGTTTAAGCTTTTGTGTGTAAGTATTTTTTGTGTGTTAGTATTTTGTGTTTGTAAGTTTTTGTGTGTGTGTATTTTTTTGTTTGTTTGTAAGTTTTTGTGTGTGTGTAAGTTTTTGTGTGTGTGTAAGTTTTTTTTGTGTGTGTGTATTTTTCTTCAGGCTTTTTATTTAGTTGTTTTTTTTTAGTTTTTGTGTGTTTGTAAGTTTTTGTGTGTGTGTAATTTTATGCGTGTGTGTAATTTTTTGTGTGTGTTTAAGTTTTTGTGTGTGTTTAAGTTTTTGTGTGTGTGTGTAATTTATTTTGTGTGTTTAAGTTTTTGTGTGTTTGTATGTTTTTGTGTGTGTGTAAGTTTTTGTGTGTGTGTGTAAGTTTTTGTGTGTGTGTGTAAGTTTTTGTGTTTTTGTTAGTTTTTGTGTTTGTTTGTGTGTATCTTTGTATGTGTGTGTGTAATTTATTTTGTCTGTTTTAGTTTTTGTGTGTGTGTGTAATTTTTTTTGTTCTTTTATTTTTTTTGTGTGTGTACTTATTTTTGTATTTGTAATTTTTTTGTTTGTTTTATTTTTGTGTTTGTCAATTTTCTTTTTTTTGTGTAAGTTTTTGTATGTGTGTAAGTTTTTATGTGTGTGTAAGTTTTTGTGTGTGTGTAAGTTTTTTTTTGTGTGTAAGCTTTTGTGTGTGTGTAAGTTTTTTTTTGTGTTTGTAATTATTTTTGTGTGTGTGTAAGTTTTTTTGTGTGTGTGTTAGTTTTTGTGTGTGTGTGTGTTAGTTTTTATTTTTGTGTAAGTTTTTATGTGTGTTTAAGTTTCTGTGTGTCTAAGTTTTTTGTGTGTGTGTGTAATTTTTTGTGTGTGTGTAAGTTTTTGTGTGTGTGTAAGTTTTTGTGTATGTGTGTGTAAGTTTTTGTGTGTGTAAGTTTTTGTGTGTGTGTAAGTTTTTGTGTGTGTTAGTCTTGTGTGTGTGGTTAAGTTTTTTTGTGTGTGTTAGTTTGTGTGTGTGTGTGCGTGTAATAGTGTGTTTGTTTTTAAGTTTTGTGTTCTAGTTAGTTTTTGTGTTTGTAAGTTTTTGTGTGTGTGTAAGTTTTTTGTGTGTGTGCAAGTTTTTGTGTGTGTGTAAGTTTTTGTGTGTGTGTAAGTGTTTTTGTGTGTGTAAGTTTTTGTTTGTGTGTAAGTTTTTTTGTGTCTGTGTAAGCTTTTGTATGAGTGTAAGTTTTTTGTGTCTGTGTAAGTTTTTGTATGCGTGTAAGTTTTTGTGTGTGTGTAAGTTTTTGTATGTGTGTAAGTTTTTGTGTGTGTTCAAGTTTATGTGTGTGTGTAAGTTTGTGTGTGTGTGTAAGTTTTTGTGTAAGTTTTTGTGTGTGTGCAATTTTTGTGTGTGTGTGTGTAAGTTTTTGTATGCGTGTAAGTTTTTGTGTGTGTTTTATTTATTATGTGTGTGTTAGTATTTTTTTGTGTGCGTATAATTTTTTGTGTGTGTGTTAGTTTTTTTTTGTTTTTAAGTTTTGTTTTTTTTCTAAGTTTCTTTTTGTGTGTGTAATTATTTTTGTGTGTGTGTGCAAGTTTTTTTTGTGTGTTTTATTTTTTTTTTTGTGTGTTAGTATTTGTTTTTGTGCAAGTTTTTATGTGTGTGTAAGTTTTTGTGTGTGTCTAAGTTTTTTGTGTGTGTGTGTAAGTTTTTGTGAGTGTGTAAGTTTTTGTTTGTGTGTAAGTTCTTGTGTGTGTGTGTTTAAGTTTCTGTGTGTGTATGTAAGTTTTTGTGTGTTTGTAAGTTTTTTGTGTGTGTGTAATTTTTTGTGTGTTTGTAATTTTTTTTTTGTGTGTAAGTTTTTGTTTGTGTGTGTGTGTTTAAGCTTTTTTGTGTGAGTTTGTTTTTATGTTTGTGTTAGTTTTTATTTGTGTGTAAGTTTTTGTGTGTGTGTGTAAGTTTTTTTGTGTGTTTGAGTTTTTGTAGGTTTGTAATTTATTGTTTGTGTGTAAGTTTTCGTGTGTGTTTAATTTTTTATGTCTGTGTAAGTTTTTTTTTTGTGTGTAAATTTTTGTGTGTGTTTAAGTTTTTGTGTGTGTGTAAGTTTTTTTGTGTCTGTTTAAGTTTTTGTCTGAGTTTAAGTTTTTGTGTCTGTGTAAGTTTTTTTATGTGTGTAAGTTTTTTTGTGTGTTTATGTTTATTTGTGTGTTTAAGTTTGTGTTTTTGTGTAAGTTTTTTTGTGTGTGTAAGTTTTTGTGTAAGTTTTTGTGTGTGTGCAATTTTTTTTTGTGTGTGTAAGTTTTTGTATGCGTGTAAGTTTTTGTGTGTGTAAGTTTTTGTGTGTGTTAGTTTTTGTTTGTGTTTAAGTTTTTGTGTTTATATTTTTGTTTGCGTGTTAGTTTTTGTTTTTGTCTAAGTTTTTTTGTGTGTGTATGTTTATGTGTGTTTGTTTATGTTTTTTTTCTGTGTGTGTTTAAGTTTTTGTTTGTGTTTTATTTTTTTTTTGTTTGCAATTTTTTGTTTTTTGTTTTTTAGTTTTTTTATTTGTGTAAGCTTTTGTGTGTGTGTAAGTTTTTGTTTGTTTGTATTTTTTTTTGTGTGTGTAAATTTTTTGTGTGCGTGTTAGTTTTTGTGTGTGTGTGTAAGTTTTTTTTTGTGTGTTAGTTTTTCTGTTTAAGTTTTTGTGTGCGTGTAAGTTTTTGTGTGTGTAAGTTTTTGTCTGTGTGTAAGTTTATGTGTGTGTTTAAGTTTATGTGTGTGTGTGTGTAAGTTTCTGTGTGTGTGTAAGTTTCTTTGTGTGTGTAAGTTTTTGTGCGTGTTTAAGTTTATGTGTGTGTGAAGTTGTTGTTTGTGTTTTTGTAATTTTTTGTATGTTTTTAAGTTTTTGTGTGTGTGTAAGCGCTTATGTGTTTGTTATTTTGTGTGTGGGTGTAAGTTTTTGTGTATGTGTAAGTTTTTATGTGTGTTTAAGTTTTTGTGTGTGTGTAAGTTTTTTTTGTGTGTGGGTAATTTTTTTTGGGCGTGTAAGTTTTTGTGTGTGTGTAAGTTTTTGTTTGTGTGTAAGTTTGTTTGTGTTTTTTTTTTTGTTTTTTTTTGTTTTTTTTTGTGTGTGTGTTAGTTTTTGTTTGTGTTTTAGTTTTGTATGGTTTTTAGTTTTTGTGTGTAAGTTTGTGTGTGTGTGTTAGTTTTTGTGTGTGTGTTTGTTTTTTTTTGTGTGTTTTAGTTTTTGTGTGTTTTTTTGTTTTTGTGTGTGTGTATTTTTTTTTGTGTGTGTGTTAGTTTTTGTGTGTTTGTAAGTTTGTGTGTGTGTGTAAGTTTTGTGTGTGTTTGTGTGTGTAAGTTTTTGTGTGTGTGTGTAAGTTTTTATGTGTGTGTCAGTTTTTGTGTGTGTGTGAGTTTTTGTGTGTGTGTAAGTTTTTGTGTGGGTGTCTAAGTTTTTGTGTGTGTGTGTAAGTTTTTGTGTGTGTGTAAGTTTGTTTGTGTTTGTGTATAAGTTTTTGTGTGTGTGTAAGTTTTTTTTTGTGTGTAAGTTTTTGTGTGTGTGTAAGTTTTTTTTTGTGTGTGTTAGTTTTTATGTGTGTGTGAAAGTTTTTTTGTGTGTGTGTAAGTTTTTGTGTGTGTGTGTGTAAGTTTTTATGTGTGTGTAAGTTTTTATGTGTGTGTAAGTTTTTGTGTGTGTGTAAGTTTTTTGTGTGTGTGTGTGTAAGTTTTTGTGAGTGTGTAAGTTTTTGTTTGTGTGTAAGTTTTTGTGTGTGTGTGTTTAAGTTTCTGTGTGTGTATTTTAGTTTTTGTGTGTGTGTAAGTTTTTTTTGTGTGTGTAAGTCTTTTGTGTGTGTGTAAGTTTTTGTGTGTGTGTTATTTTTTTTGTGGGTGTGTTAGTTTTTTTGTTTGTGTAAGTTTTTTTGTGTGTGTAGGTTTATGTGGGTAAGTTTTTTTGTGTGTGTAAAGTTTGTTTGTGTGTGTAAGTTTTTGTATGTGTGTAAGTTTTTGTGTGTTTGTAATTTTTTTTGTGTGTGTGTAAGTTTTTGTGTCTGTGTAATTTTTTTTTTGTGTGTAAGTTTTTTTGTGTGTGTAAGTTTTTGTGTGTGTGTAAGTTTTTTTTTGTGTTTGTAAGTTTTTGCATGCGTGTAAGTTTTTGTGTGTTTGTAAGTTTTTGTGTGTGTGTAAGTTTTTGTGTGTGTGTTAGTTTATGTGTGTGTGTAAGTTTTTGTGTGTGTGTAAGTTTTTTTGTGTGTGTAAGTTTTTGTGTAAGTTTTTGTGTGTGTGCAATTTTTTGTGTGTGTGTGTGTAAGTTTTTGTATGCGTGTAAGTTTTTGTGCGTGTGTAAGTTTTTCTGTGTGTGTATGTTTTTGTTTGTGTGTAATTTTTTGTGTTTTAGTTTTTGTTTGCGTGTATGTTTTTTTGTGTGTGTAAGTTTTTGTATGTGTGTTATTTTTTTTGTGTGTGTTATTTTATGTGTGTGTGTGTGTAATTTTTTTTGTGTGTTTAATTTTCTTTGTGTGTAAGTTTTTTTTTGTTTTTAATTTTTTTTGTTTGTGCAATTTTTTGTTTTTTTTTTTTCAGTTTTTTTATGTGTGTAAGCTTTTTTTTGTGTGTAAGTTTTTGTGTGTGTGTAAGTTTTTGTGTGTGTGTAAGCTTTTTTGTGTGTGTAAGTTTTTGTGTGTGTTTAAGTTTTTGTGTGTGTGTAAGTTTTTTGTGTGTGTGTAAGTTTTTGTATGCGTGTAAGTTTTTGTGTGTGTTTAAGTTTTTGTGTGTGTGTAAGTTTTTGTGTGTGTGTAAGTTTTTGTGCGTAAGTTTTTGTGTGTGTGTAAGTTTTTTTGTGTGTGTAAGTGTTTGTGTGTGTGTGTGTAAGTTTTTGTGTGTGTGTAAGTTTTTGTGTGTGTGTAAGATTTTGTATGTGTGTGTAATATTTTGTGTGTGTGTAAGTTTTTTTTATTGTTTTATTTTTTGTGTGTGTGTGTGTAATTTGTTGTGTTTGTATAAGTTTTTTTTTGTGTGTAAGTTTTTTTTGTGTGTGTAAGTTTTTTTGTGTGTGTGTAGGTTTTTTTGTGCGTTTATGATTTTTTGTTTGTGTCTGTTTTTTTTTGTTCCTAAATTTTTGTTTGTGTGTAAGTTTGTTTATGTTCGTTTAAGTTTTTGTGTGTGTGTAAGTTTTTGTGTGTGTGTAATTAATCTTGTGTGTGTATGTAAGTTTGTTGTGTGTGTATAAGTTTTTTGTATGTATGTAAGTTTTTGCGTGTGTATAAGTTTGTGTGTTTGTGTAAGTTTGTGTGTGTGTGTAAGTTTTTTTGTGTTTGTGTGATTTTGTGTGTGGTCGTAATTTTTTTTGTGTGTGTGTGTAAGTTTTTGTGTGTGTGTAAGTTTTTGTTTGTTTAAGTTTTTTTGTGTGTGTAAGTTTTTTCGTGTGTGTTAGTTTTTGTATGTGTGTAAGTTTTTGTGTGTGTTTAATTTTATGTGTGTGTGTGTAAGTTTTTGTGTGTGTGTAAGTTTCTGTGTGTGTTTTAGTTTTTTTTGTTTGTGTGTAAGTTTTTGTGTGTGTGTTAGTTTTTTTTTTGGTTTTTGTTTTTTTGCGTTAGTTTTTGTGTGTGTGTAAGTTTTTTGTGTGTGTTAGTTTTTTTGTGTGTGTGTGTATTTTTGTGTGTGTGTTTTAGTTTTTGTGTGTGTTTTATTTTTTTTATGTGTGTGTAAGATTTTGTATGTGTGTGTTAGTTTTTGTGTGTGTTTAAGTTTTCGTGTGTGTGTGTGTAAGTTTTTGTGTGTGTATAATTTTTTTTATGTGTGTAATTTTTTTGTGTGTGTATAATTTTTTGTGTGTGTGTAAGTTTTTGTGTGTTTTTTATTTTTTGTGTTTGTGTAATTTTTTGTGTGTGTGTTTGTGTTTGTGTGTGTTTGTGTAAGTTTTTGTTTGTGTGTTAGTTTTTGTGTTTAAGTTTTTTTGTGTGTGTAAGTTTTTATGTTTGTGTAAGTTTTTGTGTGTGTGTAATTTTTTGTGTGTGTGTAATTTTATGTATGTGTGTGTGTAAGTTTTTGTGTGTGTGTAAGTTTTTTTGTGTGTGTAATTTTTTGTGTGTGTTTAAGTTTTTTTTTGTGTGCAATTTTTTTTTTTGTGTGTTTAATTTTTTGTATTTGTGTAAGTTTTTTTGTTTTTTTAAGTGTGTTCGTTTTTTTAAGTTTTTGTGTGTGTGTTATTTTTTTTTTTTTTTTAAGTTTTTGTTTTTGTTTAATTTTTTGTTTTTTTTTAAGTTTCTGTGTTTTTTTATGTTTTTGTTTGTGTTTAAGTTTTTGTGTGTGTTCAATTTTTTGGTGTGTTTGTGTATGTTTTTGTTTGTGTGTAAGCTTTTGTGTTTGTGTAAGTTTTTTTGTGTGTGTAAGTTTTTGTGTGTGTTTAAGTTTTTTTGTGTTTTTAATTTTTTGTGTGTGTGTAATTTTTTTTGTGTCACACAAACACACAAACACTTACACACACACAAACACACACATACAAACACACACACAAAAACACGCACACACACAAGCGCACGCAAAGCGCACACACACAAACACACACACAAAGCACTGCGCACACAACAGCACACACACACAAACACACACACAAAACTACACACACACAAAACATACACACACAAAACACACACACAAACTATGCACACACAGCAGCACGCGCACACACACAGCGCGCACGCACACACACACGAACACACACACACAAACACGCACACACAAACTCGCACGCGCACACAAACAAACACACACAAAAGCACGCGCATGCAGCGCACACACACACAAAACACACACACACACAAACAAACACACACAAGCACACACACACAAGACGCACACACAACACACGCACACACAAAGCTGCGCGCGCAAACACACACACAAAGCGCGCACACAGAGCACGCACGTACAAGAGCTTGCGCAGACACGCAAAGGTGCACGCACGAAGCTGCGCGCACACAAACACAGACGCGCGGGACTGCGCGCACAAAGACTTGCGCGCACGCAAGCAGACGCACACAGAGGCTGCGCGCACGCGGCCGCGCGCGCGCAGAGTGCGCGCGCGCGAAGCACGCACGTGCAGAGACTGCACAGACACACAAGGGTGCGCGCGCAGGGGCTCGCGCGCGCAAGGGCTCGCGCACCTGAGGCTGCGCGCGCGCGAGCGCGCGCGCGCGCACATGGACCGGAGCGCGCACAGAGAGCTCGCACATGCAGAGGCGCGCGCACCTGAAAGACGCGCGCGCAAGATAGACCTGGGGCTTGCGCACAGACAGAGGCTCGCGCACACACTACCTAAGACGGACACGCGGAGACGCGCACACGAAACTGCGCGCACAAGACTGCACCGGACGCTAGAGCTGTGCACAGAAGACTTGCGCACGTATAAAGACTTATGCGCGCACGAGTGGCTGCGCGCGCGCACAAGGCTTGCGCGCGCAAGGACTTGCGCGCACACAGGGCTTGCGCGCACGTGCAAGGCTTGCGCGCGCATAAGCTTACACGCGCGCAGAACACGCGCACACAAAGCGCACGCAAGTTGCGCACACACACAAATGCGCGCACAAGATATGCGCACGCAGAGCACACGCGCACAAAACAGACACACGCAAGACTTACGCGCGTACTAAAGAGTTGCGCGCGCGAAAGATAGACACGCGCAAGACATAGACTACGCACAAGACACGCGCACACGCATAGATAGACACACGCAAGACTACGCACGTACAAGACTGCGCGCACACAAGACTACGCGCACAGAGTACAAGCCTGGGCTGCACACAGATAAAGACTTGCGCGCACACACAAAGACTTGCGCGCACAAAGACTTACACACACGCAAGGTTACACACACAAGACTGCGCGTGGCACAAAAACTTATGCACACACAAAACTTACACACACAAAACTATGCACACACAACACACACACACACACACACAAAAGTTGCGCACACACAAAACTTACACACACACAAGACTGCACACACATACAAGGCACACACACACAAACACACACACACAAGACTTACACACACACACAAACTTACTAACATAAAGCTTAAACACACACAAAAGCTTACACACACACAAGACTTACACACACAAAAAACTTACACAAACACAAAAGCTTATGCACACACAAAAACTTACACACACAAAGACTTATACACACGACAACTTCACACACACACAAAGACTTACACACACACAAAACTTACACACACATACAAAATCTTGCACACACACAAAACTTACACACACACAAACCACACACACAAACTTGCACACACACAAAGCTTGCACACACACAAAACAAACACACACACACACATACAAAAACTTACACACACACAAAACTTACACACACACAAAAACTTACACACACACAAAAACTTACACACACAAGCACACACACACATTACACACACACAAAGCTTACACACACACAAAGCACACACACACAAACTTACACACACAAGAAACACACACACACAACAACACACACACAAACACACACACAAAAGCTTACACACATACAAAAACTTACACAAACACACAACAAAATTGCACACACACAAAAACTTACACACACAAAAAACTTACACACACAAAAAAACTTATACACACACAACAACTTACACACACACACACAAAAATTTACACACACACAAGTTTTTGTGTGTGTGTAAGTTTTTTTGTGTGTGTAACTTTTTGTATGCGTGTAAGTTTTTGTGTGTGTTTAAGTTTTTGTGTGTGTGTAAGTTTTTGTGTGTGTGTAAGTTTTTGTGTGTAAGTTTTTGTGTGTGTGTAAGTTTTTTGTGTGTGTAAGTTTTTGTGTGTGTGTGTGTGTGTATTTTTGTTTTGGTGTTTTAGTTTTTGTGTGTGTGTAAGTTTTGTATGTGTGTTTAAGTGTTTGTTTGTTTGTCCTTTTTTGTGTTTGTGTAAGTTTTTGTGTGTGTGTGTAATTTTTTTTGTGTTTCTAAGTTTTTGTGTGTGTTTAAGTTTTTTTTGTTTTTATAATTTTTTGTGTGTGTGTAAGTTTTTTTGTGTGTGTTAATTTTTGTGTTTTTGTATGTTTTTGTGTGTTTGTTATTTTTTGTGTGTGTGTGTGTATTTTTTTTTTTGTTTTTTATTTTGTGTGTTTTATTTTGTTTGTGAGTGTAAGTTTTTGTGTGTGTAAGTTTTTTTTTGTGTGTAATTTTATTTTTGTGTGTTATTTTATGTGTGTGTGTGTGTATTTTTCTTTGTGTGTTTTATTTTCTTTGTGTGGTTAAGTTTTTGTGTGTTTGTAATTTTTTTTTTGTGTGCAATTTTTTTGTATGTGTGTTTAAGTTTTTGTATTTGTGTAAGTTTGTTTATTTTTGTATGTTTGTTTGTTTGTTTAAGTTTTTGTGTGTGTGTTAGTTTTTTTGTGTTTTTTATTTTTTTTGTGTGTTTATTTTTTTGTGTTCGTTTGCTTTTTTGTATTTTTGTAAGTTTTTGTGTGTGTGTAATTTTTTTTGTGTGTGCAATTTTTTTGTGTGTTTGTGTAAGTTTTTGTGTGTGTGTAAGTTTTTGTGTGTGTGTAAGTTTTTGTGTGTGTGTAAGTTTTTGTGTGTGTGTAAGTTTTTTTGTGTGTGTAAGTTTTTGTGTGTGTGTGTATTTTTTTGTGTTTGTGTTATTTTTTGTGTGTGTTTATGTTTTTGTTTGTGGGTAAGTTTTTTGTTTCTTTGTAATTTTTTGTTTGAGTGTAAGTTTGTGTGTGTGTTTAAGTTTTTGTGTGTGTGTAAGTTTTTGTGTGTATTTAAGTTTTTGTTAGTAAGTTTTTGTGTGTGTGTGTAAGTTTTTGTGTGTATTTTAGTTTTTGTATGTGCGTATTATTTTTTGTGTGTGTGTAAGTTTTTGTGTGTGTTTAAGTTTTTGTGTGTGTGTAAGTTTTTGTGTGTGTGTATTTTGTTTTTTTTTTGTAATTTTTTGTGTTTTTGTTAGTTTTTGTTTGTTTATAATTTTTTTTGTTTGTTTAAGTTTTTTTTTGTGTGTAAGTTTTTTTGTGTGTTTAAGTTTTTTTGTGTGTGTGTGTAAGTTTTTTTTGTGTTTGTAATTTTTTGTTTGTGTTTAATTTTTTGTTTGTAATTTTTTGTGTGTGTGTAAGTTTTTGTGTGTTTAAGTTTTTGTAGGTGTGTAAGTTTTTGTGTGTGTGTAAGTGTTTTTGTGTGTGTAAGTTTTTGTGTGTGTGTAAGTTTTTTTTGTGTGTAAGTTTTTTTGCGTGTTTAAGTTTTTGTGTGTGTTTAAGTTTTTTGTGTCTGTGTAAGTTTTTGTATGTGTGTAAGTTTTTGTGTGTGTTTTTGTTTATGTGTGTGTGTAAGTTTGTGTGTGTGTGTAAGTTTTTTTGTGTGTGTAAGTTTTTGTGTAAGTTTTTTTGTGTGTGAAATTTTTTTGTGTGTGTTTGTAAGTTTTTGTATGAGTGTAAGTTTTTGTGTGTGTAAGTTTTTCTGTGTGTGTTAGTTTTTTTGTGTTTGTTAGTTTTTGTGTGTTAGTTTTTGCGTGCGTGTTTGTTTTTTTTTGTATGTAAGTTTTTGTGTGTGTGTGTGTGTAAGTTTTTGTGTGTGTTTTATTGTGTGTGTTTTAGTTTTTGTGTGCGTTTTAGTTTTTGTGTTTGTGTTAGTTTTTGTCTGTGTGTAATTTTATGTGTGTGTTTCAGTTTATGTGTGTGTGTGTGTAATTTTTTGTGTGTGTGTAATTTTTTTTGTGTGTGTAATTTTTTTTTTGTGTTTAATTTTTTGTGTTTATGAAATTTTTTTTTTTGTTTTTTTTAGTTTTTGTGTGTGTGTAAGATTTTGTGTGTGTGTAAGTTTTTTTGTGTTTGTAAGTTTTTGTGTGTGTGTAAGTTTTTGTGTGTGTGTAAGTTTTTGTGTGTGTTTAAGTTTTTGTGTGTGTGTAAGTTTTTTTGTGTGTGTGTAAGTTTTTGTATGCGTGTAAGTTTTTGTGTGTGTGTAAGTTTTTGTGTGTGTGTAAGTTTTTGTGTGTGTGTTAGTTTTTGTGCGTATGTTTTTGTGTGTGTGTAAGTTTTTTTGTGTGTGTCAGTTTTTGTGTGTGTGTGTGTAAGTTTTTGTGTGTGTGTAAGTTTTTTTTTGTTTGTAAGATTTTTTTTGTGTGTGTTATTTTTTGTGTGTGTTTTTTTTTTTGTGTGTGTGTAAGTTTTTGTGTGTGTGTGTGTAAGTTGTTGTGTGTGTATTAGTTTTTTTAGGTGTGTAAGTTTTTTTTGTGTTTAGAAGTTTTTGTTTTTTTGTAAGTTTCTTTTTGTGTGTAAGTTTTCGTGTTTGTGTAAGTTTTTTTGTGTATCTAAGTTTTTGTTAGTAAGTTTTTGTGTGTGTGTGTAAGTTTTTGTGTGTGTGTAAGTTTTTGTGTGTGTGTAAGTTTTTTTGTGTGTGTGTAAGTTTTTGTGTGTGTGTAAGTTTTTGTGTGTGTGTAAGTTTTTGTGTGTGTGTGTGTAAGTTGTTGTGTGTGTATAATTTTTTTTTTGTGTGTAAGTTTTTTTTTTTTTTATTAGTTTTTGTGTGTGTGTAATTTTTTGTGTGTGTGTATAGTTTTTTTGGTTTGTATTTTTTTTTTTCTGTGTATTTTTTTTTTTGTGTGTTTAAGTTTTTGTGTGTGTATAAGTTTTTGTGTTTAAGTTTTTGTGTGCGTGTAAGTTTTTGTGTGTGTGTAAGTTTTTGTATGTGTGTAAGTTTTTGTGTGTGTTTAAGTTTATGTGTGTGTGTGTAAGTTTTTGTGTGTGTTTAAGTTTTTGTTTGTGTTTAAGTTTTTTTGTGTGTGTGTTAGTTTTTTTGTGTGTGAAATTTTTTTGTGTGTTTGTGTAATTTTTTGTATGTGTGTAATCTTTTGTGTGTGTAAGTTTTTGTGTGTGTGTAAGTTTTTTTGTGTTTTTTTTTTTTTTTTTGTTTGTTTTTTTTTGTGTGTGTGTAAGTTTTTTTTTGTGTGTTTATTTTTTTGTATGAGTTTAAGTTTGTTTGTGTGTGTAAGTTTGTTTATGTGTTTTTGTTTTTTTGTGTTTTTAAGTTTTTGTGTGTGTCTAAGTGTTTGTGTGTGTGTGTGTGTAAGTTTTTTTGTGTTTGTTAGTTTTTGTGTGTGTGTAAGTTTGTTTTTGTGTGTTTTATTTTTTGTGTGTGTTTAAGTTTTTGTGTGTGTGTGAGTTATTGTGTGTGTGTGTGTAAGTTGTTGTGTGTGTATAAGTTTTTTTGTGTGTGTAAGTTTTTTGTGTGTGTATAAGTTTTTGTGTTTGTGTAAGTTTTTTTTGTGTGTAAATTTTTGTGTGTTTGTAAGCTTTTGTGTGTTTTTAAGTTTTTGTGTGTGTGTGTGTAAGTTTTTGTGTTTGTGTAAGTTTTTGTGTGTAATTTTTTTTTTGTGTGTAATTTTTTGTGTGTGTGTTAGTTTTTGTGTGTGTTTATGTTTTTTTGTGTGTGTGTGTAAGTTTTTGTTCTTTGTGTGTGTAAGTTTTTGTGTGTGTGTAAGTTTTTGTGTGTGTGAAATTTTTTTGTGTGTTTGTGTAAGATTTTTTATGTTTGTAATTTTGTTTGTTTGTTTTGGTTTCTTTGTTTTTGATTGATTTTGTTTTTTTGTAATATTTTTTTTGGGTTTTATTTTTTGTTTTTTTTTAAGTTATTGTGTTAGTGTTTTTATTTGTTTTTTTGTAATTTTTTTTGTGTCTGTTAGTTTGTTTGTGCGTGAAATTTTTTTGTGTGTGTGTGTTAGTTTTTGTTTGTGTGTAAGCTTTTGTGTGTGTGTAAGATTGTTTATCTGTGTATGTTTTGTTGTTTGTTTACGTTTGTTTGTGTTTGTTTGTTTTTGCTTAGTTTTAATATTTTTTGTGTGTGTAAGTTTTTGTGTGTGTTTAAGTTTTTGTGTGTGTGTAATTTTTTTTGTGTGTGTGTAACTTTTTGTATGCGTGTAAGTTTTTGTGTGTGTTTAAGTTTTTGTGTGTGTGTAAGTTTTTGTGTGTATGTAAGTTTTTGTTAGTAAGTTTTTGTGTGTGTGTGTGTGTGTTGTAGAAATTTCAAAAAGGGCTCATTTGATTGGAAATTGAAATTGCCCTTTTGAATAGTCGAAAGTGAGTGCAGAGTAATTAACCCCCCTCTCACGCCCACCCTTTCCCAAAAAAACATTCAATCAAAGTTTAGAGATAGCCATTTTGTTGAACGTAGTAGAAAGCTATGGGAATTATGTATTTAAGAATGAAAAAAAACCCAGAGCCCCCAAGGCAAACGTTGTAAGTTATGACCTTGGGGTGTAGAGGGTTCTTATAAATAGAGCTGTCTTAAAAACGGCAAAAAGGGCTCATTCAATTGGAAATTGAGAGAGTTATTGCCATTTTTAATAGTTGAGTGATTGGAGGGTAACTAACCCCCCTCTCACGCCCAACATTCCTCCAAACGCATTAAATCAAAATTTTCAGATAGCCATTTTGTTCAACGTAGTAGAAAGTTCTGGAAATTAGGTCTTTGAGGATGACACCCCCCCCCCCCCCCAGCCCTCATGGCAAGGGTTGTAAGTTATGCCCTGGGGGATATAACGTTTTTATTGAAAGTATTGTCGTAGAAACTTCAAAAGGAATCATTTGATTTAGGTCTAGTGCCTTTTTTAATATTTGAAGGTGACTGGAGAGTGACTAACGCCCCTCTCACGCCCACCATTTCCCCAAAAACATCCAATCGAAATTTTGAGAGAGCTATTTTGGTCCCCGCAGTTTAAAGTTCAGGAAATTATACCTTTGAGCAGAACACTCCCCCACAGTCTTCAGGACAAGGCTTATAAGTTATGCCCTGGGGTAATATAAGATTTTTATTGAAATCTTTGTCCTAGAAACTTGAAAAATGGCTCATTCCACTGGAAATTCAAAGGGCTAGTGTCCTTTTTAATAGTCAAAATTGATTTGAGGGCAACTAACCCTCCTCTCACTCCCAATCAAAATTTTTAGATACCCATTTTATTCAACGTAGTTGAAAGTCTTGGATTAGGTCTTTAAGGATGACAACCCCCCCCCACAGCCCTCAGGGCAGGGGTTTCAAGTTATGCCCTGGAGACATATAAGGCTTTTATAGAAAGAGATGGTGTAGAAACTTCAAGAAGTGCTCATTCTATTGGGAACTTAAAGGGCTAGTGACCTTTTTAATAGTTCGAAAGTGATTGAAGGGCAACTAACCCCCCTCTCACGCCCACCATTTTCCCAAACCCATCCAATAAAAATTTAGAGATAACCATTTTGTTCAACGTAGTTGAAAGCTCTGGCAATTATGTCTTTTTGGATGAAAACCCCCTCAGAACCATCAGTGCAAGGGTTATAAGTTATTCCCTGGGTGTATATAAGGTTTATAAAAAAAGTTGTTGTAAAAATCTCAAAAGGGCTCATTTGATTGGAAATTAAAATAGCTCTTTTTAATATTCGAAAGTGAGTGCAGAGTAATTAACCCACCTCTCACGCCCACCATTTCCCCAAAAACATTCAATCAAAGTTTAGAGATAGCCATTTTGTTCAACATAGTTGAAAGTTCTGGAAATTATGTATTTAAGAATGAAAAAAAGCCCAGAGCCCCCAGGGCAAACGTTGTAATTTATGGCCTTGGGCCATATAGGGTTCTTATAAATAGAGTTGTCGTAAAAATGGCAAAAAGGGCTCATTCATTTGGAAATTGAGAGAGCTATTGCCCTTGTTAATAGTGGAGTAATTGGAGAGTAACTAACCCCCCTCTCACGCCCACCATTCTTCCAAACGCATTCAATCAAAATTTTCAGATAGCCATTTTGTTTGACGTAGTAGAAAGTTCTGGAAATGAGGTCTTTGAGGATGACAACCCCCCCAGCCCTCAGCCCTAAGGCAAGGGTTGTAAGTTATGCCCTGGGGGCATATAAGGTTTTTATTGAAAGCGTTGTCTTAGAAACTTCAAAAGGAATCATTTGATTTAGGGCTATCGCCCTTTTTAATATTTGAAGGTGACCGGAGGGTGACTAACGCCCCTCTCATGCCCACCATTTCCCCAAACACATCCAATCAAAATTTCGAGATAGCCATAATGTTTGACGTAGTTGAAAGTTCTGGAAATTAGGTCTTAGAGGATGACAACCACCCTAACAGCCCATAGGGTAAGGGTTGTAATTTATGCCCTGGAGGCATATTAGGTGTTCATAGAAAGTGTTGGTGTAGAAACTCAAAAAGGGCTCATTCAAATGGAAATCGAAAGGCCTAGTGCCCTTTTTAATAGTCAAAAGTGATTGGAAGGCTTGACATTTTTATAGTAAAGATCGATGTGTGTATAAGGTATTATTTTTTGTTGTTATTGTTGTTTAGACCAGGGCACTTCGTATCGAAGGAGTTGTCGTAGGAAGTTTGAAAAGGGCTCATTCGATTGAAAATAGTTGGCTGGCCGCGTACCACCTGAAAATTTTTGTGTACACCCAAGGGGTGTGTAAGGGATCTCATAAGAGAGGACAGGGCGGAAAAGAGTTCCGTGCCATTGACAATAAGAGAGGACAAGGCAAAAAAGAGTTTCATTCTATGGACGATGAGAGAGAATGACAGAGAGAGAGAGAGATTTGTGTTTAAGAAAAATTATTTTGCGTCTTGGGTGTTAAACGTTTTTGACGTCCTGTTTCTAAAGGAATATGTTCTTTATTGTTAGCTTCTAGGAGGCGTTGGCAAGGACAAAGAGATCCCTATAACAGCTAAGTTAGTCTTGCCAAGTGTCCTAGTAGATTCGGCAATAAAATTGTTTCATGATCACTTACTCATTGATGAACACATGTCTATGGAGAAGAGATTAGACCGAGTAAGCCGTAACTTTAAATTTGATGGAATGAGTACAAAAGTTTGAAAGTATTGCAAAAATAGTAATTTGTGCTTGCGCAGAAATAAAATGCATCAGAATATTAAACCTGCGTTAGGAAATAATGAAGAGCCATAATACCCGTTTCGCAATTTTTTGGTAGGTTCTGCTGGTCCTAGGGGGGAGGGTGCATTAGGTGGACCTACTAAAAACAGAAATTTTCATATTTTAATTTTGGTTGACCATTCTTCAAAACTTTGTATCCTGAAAGCTGTGCCAAGGATAACAGCAGAAGCTATGTGTAACTTTTTTTGGCGAGTCAGTGATAGTATACTTTAGTCTTTTGAAGTTTTGATCAATGATTCCAACCAGTCTTTCTGTTCAAATTTCGTTTCACAGATGTGCACAAAATTAAAAATTATTCATCATTTTTCGTCGAATTACAATTTCAATCGAATAGGTCATGTGAGAATCGTGTAAAGGCAATAAAATCCATATTAAAAACTTATTGTCAGGATCATCCCGGTTCTTGGGATACTTATTTTCCTTTCGTTCAGAATGTATTGACTTCTAGTATTTCTCCCACAACTAGATATAGTATTTGTCCCACCACATCATATAATTTTTAGTAGGCAGCCTCTTTTATTTTGGATATTCAACTGCTTTTGCCTTCCATTGATTATTTTGACAGTTATGAGGATTATATGGTTAATTTAGTTAGAAATTTGTTCACGATTTAGAGAATTGGTTACGAACAAATAGGAAGACAGAGAAAGTGTGGTAGAGAAAATACTGATCTATGTGCTTAACCAAAGTAGCACTCAAACCTAAAATACAACTTAGGTGCGAAGCATTTGAAACACACTTAAAATGTCTTTTCAAACAGCGTGAGATTATCTTGAAAAATAAAAAGTTAAATCTAATTACAATTTTTTAAATCTGAACCTGGTTGTACTTCAAGAAATATATGGGATTACTGTGGAATCTGTTATAAAAAACACAAAATACTTATTTATTTATTAAAGAAGGTTAAAGCAGTTCTTGGAGAATTAGTTCAGGGGTGGGTCTAGAACAAAATCTTGGAAGAGAGGGGGAGCAACGTGACAAGGGTGCTAATGAGCAAAATGTTCTGAAGGGGGGGGGGGGCAATTTTACGAAGGTGCTAATAATTGACCAAATTGAAAAAATTCTTCTAAAAAAAGAGTGAAAAAAAGAAAAAAACACGGAAAAAAGGCTCCAAGAAAAATCTGGGGGGGGGGCGCCCCCCCCCACTTTATCCACTAGTGAATTAAGTAACATTAAAACTCGAAAACGATCTTTGTTGAACTATTCAATTCAGAGATGCATTTATGAAGCACCAATTGATGGGGTAAATTAAAATTTAAAGGTAAACTCCATCTTCTCTTTTCAACCTGATTTCCCTTTTGCTTTTTGTCATACAATATAATCAATCAGGCTAAGCTCCATGTATAAACAAGGGAAGGGGTTATGTGGCTAGACTGCTGCTCTTTCCCTGGAACAGTGCTCTGAATCATTAATTGATTTTGAAAATGATTTTCAAAATTATGTTTCTCCTTCGAAATATGGTATAAAAGATTTTGGATCCCGGCAATGGCTTTCAGAATTGAGAAAAAACTTATCTCTGATTAGATTACTGCGGAATGCCTGATACGAAATGAAGTACGTGTGTTCAAGAACATAGAATGTGTTATATTTGTGGGTAATATTCGGTTTTGTTTTCAGAAATTAAGGATGAGTTCCCACCGGTATCAAGTTCTGTTTTATCCAAAGACAACGAAGATACACATGAACCTCTACCTTTCAACTTAATTCAGCCCAAACTCGAACATTACCTTTATCAACCGATTTCAGAAAACGGGCCTGATCAAGGTAAGAGCATTTAGTCACAGTGTATGAGAACGAACGTTTTATCATCAAACAGTTCGTAGTAACGAACTTTAAGCAAGGAGCGATGCGGCTCAGTAGTAACCGAAATTCTAGGAGTAGCAAGGAGTAAAGAATAGCACTAAAACTTAAAACAAATAGAAATTATTATGTATATTAGGGGGTCCCGTCCCTCCATGTGTTCTTTATTGTTAGCTGCTAGAAGGCGTTGGCAACGACCGAGAGATTCCTGGAACAGCTAAGTTAGTTTTGCCAAGTGTTCTAGTAGATTCGACAATGAAATTGTTTCATGATCACTTATTCATCGATGGACACATGTCTATGGAGAAGAAATTAGACCAAGTAAGCCGTAACTTTATATTTGATGGAATGAGTATAAAAGATTGAAAGCATTGCAAAAATAGTAATTTGTGCTTGCGCAGAAATAAAATGCATCCGAATATTAAACCTAGGTTAGGAAATAATGAAGAGCCATAATACCCTTTTCGTAATTTTTTGGTAGACTCTGCTGGTCCCAGGGGGGAGGGGGTCATTAGGTGGACCTACTAAAAAAAGAAATTTTTATATTTTAGTTTTGGTTGACCATTTTTCAAAATTTTGTGTCCTGATAGCTGTGCCAAGGATAACAGCAGAAGCTATTTGTAACTTTCTTGACAAGTGAGTGATAGTATACTTTAGTCTTTTAAAGTTTTGATTACTGATTCCAACCAGTCTTTCCGTTCAAATCTCGTTTCACAGATTTGTACAAAATTAAAAATTACTCATCATTTTTCGTCGAGTTATAGTTCTCAATCGAATGGGTTATGTGAGAATCGTGTAAAAGTAACAAAATCCATATTAAAAGCTTATTGTCAGGATCATCCCTGTTCTTGGGATACTTATTTTCCTTTCGTTCAGAATTTATTAAATTCTGCTATTTCTCCCACAACTAAATATTCACCACATCACATAATTTTTGGTAAGCAGCCTCTTTTATTTTTGGATATTCAACTGCCTTTGCCATCCATTGATTATTTTAACAGTTATGAGGACTATATGGTTAATTTAGTTAGAAATTTGTTCACGATTTAGAGAATTGGTGACAAACAAACAGGAAGACAGAGAAAGTGTGAAAGAGTAAAATATAACAAAAAGGCTGTAGAATTACCAGTTTTGCGAGAAGGAGACTTAGTTTATGTCCAAGATAAAGCTCAGAATCCGAGAGAAATCAAGGGTTTAAAGTTTAAATTTCGTGGACCCAGTTTAATTTTAAAAATCTTAAAGGATTCCCTATTCTTAGTACAAGAACTTTCGGGGGTGTTTGTAAGAAGAACAGTAAACAGTCGTCTGATAAAGCCTGTAAAGGATGGGACCAGATTGGACAGGTTTATACCAAACTAAACCATCCAAAGTTGAAAACGATTGAGCTTGAGTTTTTCCAGGAGTATGCCAAGGTAACTTAGCCTGTCACCTGGACGCTTGAAATACTACAGGAGGACAAGAACTGTTTTCTGGGAACGCTTTTGCCCACGTTGATTGCACTTATAATGAAAATGATTGACATGAAACAAAACGCTCTATCAAGCACGTATAAGCTATATAAGCTATATAAAAGGGGGTGTCCCCTCCTCAACGCCCAGCTGTTTGCGCTTAAGTTTGACTCTTTTTAACAACTCTACTTTTTATAACAATAACAAACTTTAAAAACAGAGGGAGGCGTTGAGGACGGGACAGTCCCTTTCATATACAAAATAATTTCTGTTCGTTTGAAGTTCTAATGTCACTCCTTACTTTCAGTTAAAATTAGCTTGTTTTTTCTATTTAGCTTCTGAACATTTTTGAATTAATGCAGGTTTTGATTTTGGCTCACCGTACATGAATAATTAAAACTAAATTTGCATATATATTTTGCTTTTTTCTTTGGCTGAATGGGTTTCTCGAAATTTTTACCAGACAATTTTGAGAAAAAAAGAGTCTGGGGAGGGGGCCTGGTTGCCCTCCAATTTTTTTGGCTACTTAAAAAGGGCACTAGACCTATTAATTTTGTTAATTAAAAAAAACTTTTTCCACAAAACAAGTTTTTCAGAGAAAAGTAAAGAACTCCGTTAAAACAAATTGTGCAAAAATAAAATAAAATAATCTACCAAGCGTGAAACTACCATTAATTAGCATCGATAAATAAATGAAACCCAAAACGAACAGAAATTACAATAAATAATCGAGTCAAACTCAAAACAAGCAGAAATTAGCATGAGTAGGGCTCAAAACCCTTATGACCTCCCAAGGCAAGAACATAATTTGCACTTTATTGAAAAATATAAATGTTTTTACTTTTATAACTTTAATAAATCAAATAATATTAACATTTTGATTACTAAATATCAGTATATGTATACTAAACTGACAATGCAGATTCATTTGTATTTTTTTTAGTAAAGTGCAAATTATGTTCTGGCCTTCTGAAGGCATAGGGGTTTTGAGCCCTACTCATGTTAATTTTTGCTCGTTTTAAGATTGAAACGGTTATATATTGTCATTTCTGTTCGTTTTGGGTTTCATTTATTTATCGAAGGTGATTTATAATAGTTTTACGCTTGTTAGATTACTTGATTTTATTTTTGCTCATGTTTGGTTTAATGGAGTTCTTTACTTTTCTCTGAAAAACTCATTTTGTGAAAAAAGTTTTTTTTTAATTAATTTCTGTTGGTTTTATGTTGAAATAGTCTTTTCAGGGAAAAAGAAAATAACACTTCAAGTATTTTCATTTTTTTAAGACTTTATAGTTTGGCCGTCTAATTGTATGCTGGAGAACATTTTTCAGCAATTTATAACAACATAAGCCCTTTTAAAATCTGGACTCAAATAGTAGTGTTTAATTTAGTTTCATACCTCCTCTAGATGACCTAAAATAGAACACTTGAAACCGTTGGCAAAAAAAAATCTGTTTACTTTCTTTGATAGCTTGGATACGCTTACGCTATTTTGATTTGGTTAAATTTTAAGAGCAGAAGTAGCCCCGAAAGTTTGAACATAAGACCTTCAGTCTTTCTTGGGATACTGCTGAGATGCCTTATTGAGAAATAGCATTAACACAGTGCATTTTGATTTAATCTTAAGGCAACATTTAGTTTTTAAACATATTGGGCAAATGGGAGGTTGGGCATAGGAGGGGGACTAGTTGTCCTCCAATAACTTTTGACTACTAAAAAGGGCTTTAGCGCTTTCTATTTTCAATCGAATGAGCCCTTTTCAAAGTTCATAAGACAACTTCTTCGATACGAAGTGCCCTGGTCTAAAAAAAAAATAAATAAATACATTGTACCCACACCGATCTTTACTATAAAAATGTCCAGCCTTTCAATCACTTTTTAGTATTAAAAAGGGCACTAGCCCTTTTAATTTTCAATCGAATGAGCCCTTTTTGAGTTTCTACGACAACGCTTTCATTTAACACCTTATATGCCCCCAGGGCATAAATTACAGCCCTAGCCCCGAGGGCTGTGAGAGGGTTGTCATCCTGAAGGACCTAATTTCCAGAACTTTCAACTGCGTTAAACAAAGTAGCTGTCTCAAAATTTTGATTGGATGTGTTTGGGGAAATGGTAGGCGTGAGAGGGTCGTTAGTTGCTCTCCAATCACTTTCAAGTATTAAAAAAGGCCCTAGCCCTTTCAATTTCTAATCGAATGAGCCCTTTTGAAGTTTCTACGACAACGTTTTCATTAAAAACCTTATATGCGCCCAGGGTATAACTTACAACCCTTGCCTTGAGGGCTGGGGGTTGTCATCCTCGAAGATATAATTTCCAGAACTTTCAACTACGTTTAACTAAATAGCTCTCTCAAAATTTTGATTGGATGTGTTTGGGGAAATGGTGGGCGTGAGAGCGGGTCTAGTTGCCCTCCAATCACTTCTTACTATTAAAAGGGGCACTAGCCCTCTCAATTTCAGATCGAATGAGCCCTTTTTGAAGTTTCTATGACAACACTTTCTATAAGAGCTTATATGCCCCTGGGCATAACTTACAACCCATGCCCTGAGGGCAGTGAGGGGGTGGTCATCCTCAATGACATAATTTCCGGACCGGTCCACTACGTTGAACAAAATGGCTATCTCAAAATTTTGATTGGATGTGTTTGGGTAAATGTGGGCGTGAAAGGGTGTTACTTGCCCTCCAATCACTTTGGACTATTAAAAAGGGCACTAGCCGTTTCAATTTCCAATCGAATGATTCCTTTTTGAAGTTTCTACGACAACGCTTTCTATAACAAAAACCTTATATACCCCCAGGGCATACAACCCTTGCCCTGAGGGCTTAAAACCTTGCCCTACTCTTACCTTACAACCCTTGCCCTGAGGGCTATGGGAGGAATGTCATCTTCAAAAAAATAATTACCGGATATTTTAACTACGTCGAACAAAATGGATATATCAAAATTTTGATTGGAAGTGTTAGGGGAAATGGTCGGTGTTAGAGGGGTGTTATTTATCCTCCAATCATTTTCTACTATTAAAACGGGCACAAAACCTTCTAATTTACCATCGAATGAGCCCTTTTTGAATTTTCTACAACATCACTATCTATAAAAACATTATATGCCCCAGGGTATAACTTATAACCCTTGCCCCGATGACTCTGAGGGGTTTACCATCCTCAAAGATCTAATTTCTAAAACTTTTAACTACGTTGAACAAAATTGCTATCTAAAAATTTTGATTGGATGTGTTTGGGGAAATGGTGGGCGTGAAAGGGTGTTACTTGCCCTCCAATCACTTTGGACTATTAAAAAGGGCACTAGCCGTTTCAATTTCCAATCGAATGATTCCTTTTTGAAGTTTCTACGACAACGCTTTCTATAACAAAAACCTTATATACCCCCAGGGCATACAACCCTTGCCCTGAGGGCTTAAAACACTTGCCCTACTCTTGCCTTACAACCCTTGCCCTGAGGGCTGTGGTAGGAGGGTCATCTTCAAAAATATAATTACGGGGTATTTTAACTACGTCGAACAAAATGAATATATATCAAAATTTTGATTGGAAGTGTTAGGGGAAATGGTGGGTGTTAGAGGGGTGTTAGTTATCCTCCAATCACTTTCTACTATTAAAACGGGCACAAAACCTTCTAATTTACCATCGAATGAGCCCTTTTTGAATTTTCTACAACATCACTATCTATAAAAACATTATATGCCCCAGGGTATAACTTATAACCCTTGCCCCGAGGGCTCTGAGGGGGTAATCATCCTCAAAGACCTAATTTCTCAATTTTTTAACTACGTTGAACAAAATGGCTATCTAAAATTTTGATTGGATGTGTTTGGTGAAAAGGTGGGCGTGAGAGGGGGGGGGGTGGTTGCCCTCCAATCACTTTCGACTATTAAAAAGGGCACTAGCCCTTTGAATTTCCAATCGAATGAGCCATTTTTCAACTTTCTACGACAAAGTTTTCAATAAAAATCTTATATGCCCCAGGGCATAACTTAGAACCCTTACCCTGAGGGCTTTGGGGGGAATTTCATCCTCAAAGATATAATATCGGGACCTTTCAACTACTTTGAACAAAATGGCTATCTCAAAATTTTGTTTGGATGTGTTTGGATAAATGGTGGGCGTGGATGGGGTGTTAATTGCCTTCCAATCAGTTTTGACTATTAAAAAGGGCACTAGCTATTTCGACTTCCAATCAAATGAACCCTTTTTGAGGTTTCTACGACAACGCTTTCTATAAGAACCTTATATGCCCCCAGGGCACAACTTACAACCCTTGCCATGAGGACTGTGGGGGGAAGGGGTTGTCATCCTCAAAGACCTAATTTCCAGAACTTTCAACTACGTTGAACATAATGGCTAAGCTTTCTATTTCTAAACGACAAAGCTTTCTATGAAAACCTAATATGCCCCCAGGGCATAACTTACAACCCTTGCCCTGAGGGTTGCAGGGGAGTGTCCTCCTCAAAAACATAATTTTTATTTGGAAATCAACTACTCTGAACAAAATGGCTATCTCAAAATTTTGACTGGATGTATTTCGGGAAATGGTGGGCGTGGAAGGGGTGTTAGTTGCCTTCCAATCAGGCTATTAAAAAGGGTACTAGCCATTCCAATTTCCAATTGGGTGAGGTTTTTTCCAAGTTTCTACGACAACTTCCTCGATACGAAGTGCCCTGGTCTAAAGAAAAAAATAATAATAATAATAAATAATACATTGTACCAAGGGGGCCAGTTACTTAGGCAGCGCGATTGTGGTGCCTATAATTTACGAACGTTTTTATTAGTAATAAATATGCGCAACTTACGACTTAACTTAAATTGAATGAGACCTTTTCCAAGTTTCTACGACCACTCGTTCGATGCAAAGTGCCCCGGTCTAAAGAAAAAAAATAATAATCTATTCACCTGTTTAAGTCACAGGCAATCCTGTAGTGTTGCCCAGAATAAAGAGCCATAAGGGTTCAATGTATCAATTTTTTTTTTTTTTGAGTTGTTACATCGAGTTTAGATGTAAAAGAACACCGACTCGGGTACTGAAGGCCCAATTTTAATAAGAGTCCAATAAATTTATTTATTTTGTACGCACTTATATTACATTAAACAAAAACCTATTTTCTCCTCCACCTATGTTTTTTATAGGGGTATCGCCAGTTTCTTTTACTTTTTAATAACAGTCAATAGTTACTTGTAACTAGTGCAAGTGAGTATGGGTACTTTAGCAGCTGATCCCCTATTTGATTTTTAGTAACTGCGTTTATTTAAATTTGACATGTATATTTTGAAAAAGTATTAGGGATATTTTCTGGGGAGAGGGGGTATTTTCCGCAGGGATATTTTCAGGGGGGCCCTTCCGGGTAATTTTTCTACGGGGTGATATTTTCGAGGGAGGGGGTAGATGTCGGCCACGCTGTAAATAAGTAAAACTGTAAGTAAGGAGCGACTTAACAAAATCTGTAATAATACTTTGACGTATCCAGTATTTTTGATTTTGCTTTATGGGGTCCACTGATATCAATGGTAATTGTCAATATAAATCAGCTAACCCACTGCCAAATCAAATTAATATTAAGTCATAAATAATATTGAAATAAATTGCTAAGAATACCAGTTTTGCACAACAAGTTAAATCTCACTGAGCCTAAATCTACTAAAAATAACGTGCAACTGAATCACGCGATAAACGGGACTTTTAGAATAGGAGTTGGTTCAACTATGAGATTGAGCATCATCTGCTGGGCTATAGATACTGCAACATTAAAGGTGAAATTTGCTATAAAAAAAAAAAAAAAAAAAAACTAAAAAAAAGAAAAAAAGTATATGACATTCACCTTCGCCCACCTTAAAGACACTTGAACTGTTGTCTTCAACTTCTAATTGATGGTAAATTTAGTAAAATCTAATCATAATTACTTAATTTTATGTTTGTTGAGTGTTCCTTTATCTATTGTTATAAAAAAATTTGCTATTGAAGACTTCGGGTAGGCACATGAAACATTTACTTTTTTTCATTGGTTATTCAGTATATATTATAAAATAATTTCAAAGAACAAGTATTAATAAATTTAAATTTACACTGAATTTGGACCCCCAATAAAAATGCCAGAGCTACACTTCTCTATTTTGAAGGTTTTACTTTAACTTTTTACTTTTTACTTTTTACTTTTTACTTTTTACTTTTAAATTATGTAGTTTGTTGAAAACGACTCTTGGATATAAAGCTGAAATATTCTCGAGGTTTAAACAAATATCACTATCTTATGTAAATTCTTGTGATTTTACTTGTATTTGTTTCTATTCATCATCATTCTTAGGCAAAAATACGCAATTCTAAATATTTGAAGATGATAGCTTTAAGCCTCTATAGTAGGGTTTTCTGATTGTTTTCAGTGTGGGAGAGGATACAAGCCCCAAGAGTGCATTTTAATTCCAAAACATCCTACCTTCCATTCATCCTGCAGATAAATGCAGAATTAGTTCTAAGGAACGGGGTGGTGGTAGAAATTGATATATAATTTCTCTTGATTTGTGGGAATATATTTTGGTCTATGGTGTTATTATGAAGATAAAGAATAATACCAAACCCCAAAATGAGAAGAATTCAGTCCATATAAGAGTGGTACTGTCCCTTCTAGATCTCCGACCTTCCACTCATGGTCGTAGAAACTTTGGAGGATAATTAGTCGATCGGACAGCTAGACGTCGAGTCCTTTTAATCAAGTTTACAGTGATTGATGACATACCAGCCCTTATACTAGATATGTTTCTAATATATGGTGATTGTATTTTTTTAGGACCCGGGCTGTTTACTTCTTGAAATTTTTTTGAAGATAAGGTCTTCTGTCAAGGCAGAGGCAGTATTGGTCGGGTGTATAATTGGTAATTCGAGGCAGGGAATGCGCCGGGTTACCCGCGCGCCGGGAGTGTGAGTGCGCGTGTGTCTGAGTGGATTCAGTTGACACCACAGGTGTCTGCTAACGGGGGTGTTGACGAGTACTTATACGATAGCCAATCATAATTGCCATTCTTAGATAGCCTACCCTACCCTTCCATCAGTGAGGAGGGCAAAATTTTGATTAGTGCCCTCCCCCATCCTGTCTCTCAAAATTTTCAGGACAAATTTCAACAAAATGTTCATTCATTAACAAAGTTCTTATCATTTATTTCAATCTGACTGCCCTTACTTTATATGAGACAATATATGGGAACGATAAAAATGTTTGGATGCAATATACTATAACTTTCTACCAACTACACCCTCTATTTTATTTTAATAAAAATAAAACTTCAAAAATTATTAAATGATTATAAATATTAGATTAGTTATCCGAATTTCTCCGACCCTAAAGTTTCTTCACCCGGGGTATGTGTCTCCTTTACCCCCTAAGACCGCCTCTGTATTTAAAATAGTCAAAAGGACTGATACTATGTCTCTGGGGATACCATGACCCCCACAGTTTCAGTCCGTGAGTTTAAGCTACAGACTCTGCTCAGTGTGTACATTCAACGTTTATCGCACGTAACTTGAATTATTGACTCTGGGTGCATTCCAAAAGGCTAGGGATATACAGTCTAAACTTTTGTGACTATGAAAGAATATATGACACTAAATCAAAAAAAACTTTTTGCATCACAATTTATCAAAAGCGCGTATCTGCGATACTTTAAGAGCGGCTTTTGGCAATTTTAAGAGCCCGCTCCCACCCATTCTATGTTTCTTGCTTTCCCTTGAATAGATCAGATACTCATTTTTAAATACTTTTAGTTCTAAAAAATAGTCTACTTTTATTCGACTAAGTGATGATACACTAGACCACAGCCCCTTGAACAAGGGTTTAATTTAGGCCGGCTTCACGGCTCATAGCTTTCCCTAGGGCTATTCGATCCAGTTGTCCCTTGTGATACTTTGTCTCAAAACAGGCTGCTATTATTTAGAGTAAATATGCAGAATATGTTTAGGCAAACATCAAAAAAATCAAAACATACTTTAAGGGGGTCGGCTGTTAAACGGCGCAACATCAATATGCAAGGAACAGCTGAGTATATTCAGTTAAAACTCTCAGTATATGTTTAATGGGAGGGTATCTAGTCCCCTTCTTTTGTCTTTTTAGGTGCCCTTCCTTAACACTGGTAAACGTTTGAAACTGAATTTTGTTCAAAACAGTCAAAAGGTCAGATTTCCAATTGACTGATTCTCCTCCATAGTTTATCTGACTAATCCTTCTATATGAAGTGCCTTTTTTTTAAACAAAGAAATAATAAATTGCTTTAAGACTTTTGGCTCTTAATTATAGGACACGCTATAGCGTTGCCTCTGATTCTGTTTGCATACTGCAACACATGTGGTTTTGGGGTTGCGTAGTTGTTTTATTACACCCAATAAAACAATTGTATTTCCAAATGCTTTAAACATGTGTTGGGTCATCAACTTTTGGATTATTCACTAGCTAGGACCTAACGGATGCAAATAACCTCTTTCTGTATGTAATTCTTTAATTCTTGATGATAGTATCAATATGGATAGATTTCACACCCAGTCATTATAATTTGTATGCCTCGGTCAAGAATTTAAAGCGCTGAAACCCATAATGTTCCGTTTGTGTTTCTTTGATGACCTTTAATTGATGGTTAACACCTGGGAATAACTCATTTGATAATAGGTTCTTTTTTTACTTTATGCTGGCATCCTTTTTTTTATTTACAGAAACATACATACCTCGTATTTGGTTTAATTGGTCGTTGGTGTAATGCTAGTAATAGTTATGTTGATGGAATACCACCAGATGGCTAATTTGACAGTGTATACATATACAAATCTTTAAATTAGCCAACCGGCCAACCAGTATTTTAAGCCTAGGAGTCCAGCTGGACCAAAGCAAACGTATTAAGAAAACAATTCTTACTCCATAATATATAGAATAATCCTAGTTAACACATTTTGCAGGTGGAGAGCCTTTATCTTTACTTCTTTGCTTGTTTTTCCAGTTTTTCTAAGAAATTCATGAATTTCTTAGAGCCTATATATTCACAGAATATATACCCCAACCCCCTAATGTGTAAATATATACCTAGGATTGCATCATCAATCTAAATATAACATCCATTTGCATCACAAATGAACTTTAGTCTCATATTAGCCATGTGGTGGATGTCCGTTAGATGGGTGAAAAAGCCATGGCCTTGGTTAAAAGTTATTTGTTAAATTTACTAGTATATGAAAACTTTTTCTCACTTTAAAACATTCTAGGCTATACTAACAAGTAAATTCTAAAACGAGTAGAAATTGAAAAGGATAGTAAATTTAAACCTTAAAATGAACAGCTCTTACTATCCTAATTAACAAACATACGGCCCCCTTTCCCATAGACCAAATAAAGTCTGGTGAAGAGTACAGTTTAGTAAAAAGTGCTGTTTAGTCAAATCATTGTCATATCAATCGTCAAATCATTGACGAAAAACAGAAAATGAAATAAAATCACTTTATTGGTTAGTATGACTACTTAGTTAATATTATGATGAATAATGTTTAAGTGGGATAACCTGAGGTGTTATACATAATGATTTTAAGTTATTGACAAAGTTTAAGGTTATAGAAAAAATTTATAACGTATCTGGATTTCAATAAAGTATAAATGATAGAATAGCCTTTATATATGATATAATATGATATCATATATTTATATATGATAGAATAGCCTTTATATAATGATAGGTGTTATACATAATGATTTTAAGTTATTGACAAAGTTTAAGGTTATAGAAAAAATTTATAACGTATCTGGATTTCAATAAAGTATAAATGATAGAATAGCCATTAAAGTCAAAAATATAGGGGTAGTTGTTTTGTTTTCTTTTCACTTTTCCAAAATTTCTGCCAATTCTATTTTGATTTCTATTTAAAACACAAAAAAAAGAAAAATTTTCAAACAATTCTCATGATTAACATTAGTATCAGGCTGGGTTAGTACCTTCCCCCACCTATGTTGATATATTTATCATTTTACTTAAAGGCATTTTGAGCCTTTTCTTTATTTCCTTGGAGAAAAGAGAAAGATCGAGTGCCCTTTTTCAATAATTAATCTGTTTTGAAAAGATTTCTGAAAAAAGTACTGGTTTTGGAAAACTAGCTTAAATAAACTGTGATTGCTTGTGACGTTTCCCCATATTTTTAGAATTAGGAGGAAAAAATACTTTTTAGCACTCAATGGCAAGGGCGGATCCAGGATTTTTTTTCTTGGGGGGGGGGGTTACTAATTTTTGAATCAGTTTTCGACTAATTTTACTGATTTTTACCTAGGTTTTACTAATTTTTGACTTATTTTCGACTCGGTCAAAAATTTGGGAGGGCGGTTCAAACCGGGTAACCCCCCCCCTGGATACGGCCTTGCTCAATAGCATGGACCTTTGAGGGTGAGAGAGCCAAGATTTTGTTAAAAAATGATTTGTTAAATTAACAGAATTTTTGGAGAAAAAAACATTTGTAATTGAGGGTTTCATACAATATTTGAAGAAAGTTTGCAATAATTCTAAATCCCTTTTCATTCATTATTTTTGGAGCTGTAATATCGAAGTATGGCAAGTCCAATTTATCTAAAATCGGACTACCAAAAGGCTGGTTCATCCTGATTGACACATTAATGAATTTTGGTACAGATACGGGGGTAAAGGGATAGTTTGATGGGACATATGTCTCTTTATTAAGAATGTTGTTCCTGACATACCGAACAGCTCGCTGTAACGAACTGTATAGTAAGGAGTAACTCACCCAAATAGTAACCACTCTAAAAAACGGAATTTTGATAACAATAGATGCATCAAAAGGAATTGACTTTTTATGCTAATTCCAAATATTTAAAATTCATTAAATGTTATGTTACCCACCAAAAACTACAATCCTGGGAAAATTTTCCTGATTTTTAAGAATACAGGGAAACACCCCCCCCCACAAATTCGGGATATCCTAATGAAAATCACACCATCAGTTTCAACGTATTCGAAAACGCTCGTCTAGAAGTTTTCAGCTCAAAAATGCAAAAATTTTTGTTCGATTTTTTTTTGCCAGAAGAAAGATGGTATGTTTATTTGTGTGCGGCTTGTTTCTTATTGTTTTCTGTTTTTTTTTGTTTTTTTTTCATTTTTTTTTCATGAATGATCATAACAAAAGTATACAAGCTCCTAAAAGATAGAAAAGTGGTTTATTTAAGCGGAAATTAAAAGTTATCATGTTCTTTTTAAGCGGCCAAATAGATCGGAGAACAGCTAGCCTACTTCCACGCTCCCCTTTTCCCCGTATTAATCCGATCAAAGTTTCGGGATAACCATTTTGTGTAGCAGAGTTGAAAGGTCTGGTAAACCTCAACTTAGGGCTGGCATGAGCCCCCGAGCCCCTGAGGAAAGGGCTGTAAGTTATGCAATTTGCCCATTGTTTATCCATAATATTTGTTATTGGAAAATGTACTAAAATTTACCGGGAGAATTTTTAGTAGGGGGGGGGGACTTCCATGAGGGAAAAGTTTCGTGGGGGAGTTTTTGTGGGGAATAAAGTGCCCTGGTGACTTTTCAATAATTACAGTGCCGACGTAATTTCTTTTATGATTTAAATATTGTTAAATATGAAAAAAAAATCTGTTGAATACTGTTGATAAAGCTTTTTTTTCTAATCCAACAGCTCTCGTGTTTCAGGGGGCACTCGAAAGATTTGGGACAACGAGTAAAACTTTAAAATAACGGGCGAGTTATTGAAGAGGGCGCCATTCCCCCTCCTATACGGAATGATTTCTGTTCGTTTTAAGTTTTATGGTAGGTCCTTACTTTCAGCTGAAAAAATAATTTTCATTTTCGATGATTTCCGATGATTTTTCAAATAATTGCTCTTCCACAATAGTCTATTCAGAACAGCAGTTTTCTATTTTAACAGCAGTTTTCTTTTTCAGCACGGTGGCCTAGTTCTTTATTAAATAAAAAAAACAATTATTTTTAAACTGAAAGTAAAGAGCGACATTAAAACTTAAAATGAACAGAAACTATTGTTTATATGAACGGGGCTGTCCCCTCCGCAACGCCCCCAACTTTGCGCGAATGTTTGACTATTTTTAGCAACTCTACTTTTTACAACATTAAAAAACTTTAGCGCAAAGACGTAGATAATTTCGAAGACCCCACTGCCTTTCCATGACGATAAATAAAAGTTCAAATAGGGATAAAATCCTTTTAATAGACAGTGTTGATGATAACAGTGATAGAAATTCACAAAAATACCAGATATTTCGGTCACATATACAGTGACCGTCATCAGTAGTAAAACTTTTTTTTTTATTGAGTTTTAGTGAAGGTAGCACAATTCTCATCTTCTTACATCGTAGAAGAAAATCCTGTTGGTTGATAACATTTGCATGTTTTTTCTGAGTGTTTATATATTTATACACAATTTTGATCAAATCATCCCCATAAATATGACGTAGATAATTTCGAAGACCACACTGGCTTTCCATGACGATAAATAAAAGTTCAAATAGGGATAAAATCCTTTTAATAGACAGTGATGATGATAACAGTGATGGAAATTCACAAAAATACCAGATATTTTGGTCACATATACAGTGACCGAAATATCTGATATTTTTGTGAATTTCTATCACTGTTATCATCATCACCGTCTATTAAAAGGATTTTATCCCTATTTGAACTTTTATTTATAGCGCAAAGAGCGGGGCGTTGAGGAGGAGACAGCCCCTTTCACATACAAAATAATTTCTGTTCGTTTTAAGTTTCAATGTTGCTCCTTACTTTCAGTTAAAACAAAGATTTTTTTTTTTTTTTTAATTAGCTTCTGAACGTTTTTGAATTTTTGAAATCTAAATATGAATGCTTTTACTTTTATAACTTTATTAAATCAAATAGTATTAAAATTTTGATTGCTAAATATCAGCATATGTATATTAAACTGACAATTCACATTCATTTGTATTTTTTCAGTAAAGTGCAAATTATGTTCTGGCCTTGAAAAGGCATAGGGGTTATGAGCCCTGCTCATGTTAATTTCTGCTCGTTTTTAGTTTGACACGGTTATTTATTGTAGTTTCTGTTCGTTTTGGGTTTCATTTATTTATCGATGCTGATTTGTGGTAGTTTTACGCCTGACAGATTATTTGATTTTATTTTTGCTCATGTTTGGTTTAATGGAGTTCTTTACTTTTCTCTGTAAAACTTATTTTGTGGAAAAGTTTTTTTTTAATTAATTTCTGTTTGTTTTTTGTATTGACATACTCTTTTCAGGGAAAAAGAAAATAATACTTGAAATCTTGTCGTTTTTTAAGACTTTATAGTTTCGCCTGCTATTTGTATACTGGAGAAATATTTTCAGCAATTTATAACAAAATGCATGCTTTTAAAAATCTGGACTCAAATAGTAGTGTTTAATTTAGTTTCATACCCCCTCTAGTTGACCTGAAATGGAAAACTTGATAACCATTCGCAAAAAACTCTGTCTACTTTGTTTGATAGCTTGGATACACTTACGCTATTTTGATTTGGTTAAATTTTAAGAGCAGAAGTAGCCCCGAAAGTGTGAACAAAATACCCTCAGTCGTTCTTGGGATACTGCTGAGATGCCTTATTGGGAATTTGCATTAACAACGTGCAGTTTGATTTAATCTTAAGGCAACATTTTGTTTTTAAACATAATGGGCAAATGGGAGGATGGACGCGGAAGGGGGATTAGTTGCCCTCCAGTCACTTTTATAAAAATTTCAAACTTCCAATCACTTTTGACTATTAAAAAAGGTTTCAATTTTCAATCGAATGACCCTTTTTGAAGTTTCTACGACAACACTTTCTATAAAAACCTTATATACGCCTTAAAACCTTATATAGTCATGCCCCAGGGCATAACTTACAACTCTTGCCCTGAAGGCTGTGAGGGGTTTGTCATCCTCAAAAAAATGATTTCCGGACCTTTCAACTATGTTGAACAAAATGGCTATCTCAAAATTTTGATTGGATGTGTTTTGGGGAATGGTGGACGTGAGAAGGGGGTTACTTGCCCTCCAATCAATTTTGACTATTAAAAAGGGCGCTATCCGTTTCAATTTAAAATCGAATGATTCCTTTTTAAAGTTTCTAAGACAACACTTTCAATAAAAAAAAACCTTATATACCCCCATGGCATAACTTACAGCCCTTGGCCTGAGGGCTGTGGGAGGTGTGTCAGCTTCAAATACATAATTTCCGAACATTCTAAGTACGTCCAACAAAATAGCTATCTCAAAATTTTGATTAGAAGTTTTAGGGGAAATAGTGAGCGTTAGAGGGCTGTTAGTTATCCTCCAATCACTTTCGACTATTAAAACGGGCACAAACCCTTCTAATTTCCAATCGAATGAGCCCCTTTTGAAGTTTCTACAACATCACTATCTATAAAAACCTTATATTCCCCCAGGGCATAACTTACCACCCTTGCCCTGAGAGCTGTGAGGGGTTTATCCTCAAAGACACAATTCCTGAAACTTTTAACTACGTTGAACAAAATGGTTATCTAAAAATTTTGATTGGATGTGTTTGGTAAAAGGTGGGCGGGAGAGGGGGGTTAGTTGCACTCCAATCACTTTCGACTATTAAAAAGGGCACTAGCCCTTTGAATTTCGAATCGACTAAGCCTTTTTTCACATTTCTACAACAAAGTTTTCAATAAATACCTTATATGCCCCCCCAGGGCATAACTTTACAACCCTTACCCTAAGGGCTTTGGGGGGAGTGTCATCCTCAAAGATATAATTTTTGGACCTTTCAGCTACTTTGAACAAAATGACTATCTTAAAATTTTGATTGGATGTGTTTGGATAAATGGTGGGCGTGGAAAGGGAGTTAGTTGCCTTCCAATCACTTTTGACTATTAAAAAGGGCACTTGCAATTTCAGTTTCCAATCAAATGAGCACTTTTTGAACTTTCTACCACAATACTTTCTATAAAAACCTTATACTCCCCCAGGGCATAACTTACAACCCTTGCCCTGAAGACTCTGAGGGGGGGGTTGTCATGCTCAAATACATAATTTCCAGAACTTTCAACTAAGTTGAACAAAATGGATATCTCAAAATTTTGATTGGATGTGTTGGGGGAAATAGTGGGCGTGAGAGGGGGGTTAGTTGCCCTCCAATTACTTTCGACTATTAAAAATGCCACTACCTTTGAATTTTCAATCGAATGAGCCCTTTTTGAAGTTTCTACGACAAAGTTTTCTATAATAAATCTTATATGCTCCTAGGGCATAACTTACATCCCTTGCCGTGAGGACTGTGGGGGGAGTGTCCTCCTCAAAAACATGATTTTTCTCTGGAAGTCAATTACGCTGAAAAATGGCTATCTCAAAATTTTGATTGGATGTGTTTGGGGAAATGGTGGGCGTGGAAGGGGTGTTAGTTGCCTTCTAATTACTTTCGACTATTAAAAAGCGTACTAGCTATTCCAATTTCCAAATGAATGAGCCCTTTTACAAGTTTCTACGACAACTCCTTCGATACAAAGTGCCCTGGTCTAAAGAAAAAAAACAATAATAATAAATAATACGTACATTGTGCCAACATCCATCTTTACTTAGGCAGCGCGATTGAGGTGCCTATGATTTGTAAACGTTTTTATTAGTAATAAATATACGTAACTAACGACTTAACTTACGTTTCAAACTTCTCGCGCCAATACCTCGCTCTTTACGCTACAGTTCTATTTTGTTCGAATTCTTTGAGAATGATCTCTGAATCACAAAGGCCGTTTAATTAGAATAAGTAGCTCTTTTGAAATTACTAAAAATAGTTTAGCGTAAAGAGCAATGTATTGAGAAGGGGACGAACCCCCTCATATAATTGATAATTTCTGTTTGTTTGAAGTTTCAATGTTGCTCTATACTTTCAATTGAAAAAACTTGTTCAGGAAAACTATGCTTTTTTAAATTAATCTTTGTTCGTTTTTGATTGAACCTTAATGCAGAAACAGCGCTGCCATGATCTTTTTTATTTATACGGAATACTGTATGCTCGTTTTAAGTTTTAATGTTACTTCTTAGTTTCAGTTGAAAACTTGTTTTTAATATAATTTATAATTATCACCGATTTAGGCGACATAAGACAGCTCTATAAAATACTGCAAACAACCTTGACAGCAAAAAAAATTCAGCATAAATAATGGATTTTGTTGTTCCGTATGTTTAAAGGTTGTTTTTTTTTTGCGATAAGTCACTCTTTATTTACATTTTATTGCTATGAACTGTTTGATCCAAGGCTACCTTAAATATGAGTGCCGATAAGCACATTAGTATGGTGCTTTATTTTGCACTTACTTGCACTTATAATTTTACCTATGTGCACCGCTATCACCCACATCACCTATATTATAGAAGTAGCTCAAAACGTTCCCGAGAATAAATTTAGATTGGAAGTCTAAACCGCGTTCAACAAACGTAATTACAATTTATTGCATTAGCCTGTCAAATAAGCACAATTACTCTGCTCTATTTAATACAGTTTGTAATATCAATGAATTTTTAACAAAAATGAATAGCAGAAACATAGAACATACAAAACTAACCAGAAATATTAGTATTGTAGGTAAGTGTACCATGAGTTTCTTATATATGGTAAAACGAATTCAAAAATGCTTGAAACATTTATTGCAACTACTTTATGGATTGTGGTGTATTATCTTGAAAAGGAGAACTATTATTAAAGCTAAAGTTTACGACACATAGTCCCAAAAATGTGTCATATAATAACTCTATTTTATATTTATCTAAAATTTGAGGCCAAAAATGTTTATATTCTGGATACACTTAAAAAACGGTAAAAGATACACGAAATACATGGAAAACTGAGAAACTGCCAAGGGATTGTTTTTTTTTTTTTATCTTTTTACAGCGCCATATCAAAAATACAAGTTCTGGTTACCGACTTCTATTTTGTAGAATTGTTGCATGCTCAAAATATGTTTGAAAAACATCTTTTTTTACTTCGTTTGACGTCCCTCTTACTTTGTTTGACATTCTCGCGGAGACTCCAAAAATCCCCATTTAAGTGGATATATTCATTATTTTACTTTTATAGATATTTTCAGCTTTTTGCTCATTATGAGTATGATTAGTTTATTGATCCCCCTTTTTTCTAAAATCAACCAAATTTTTCTCAGGCGCGTAACTTTTGATGGGTAAGACTAAACTTGATGAAACTTATATATTTAATATCAGCATTAAAAAATGATTCTTTTGATGTATCTATTGGTATCAAAATCTCGTTTTCTAGAATTTCGGTTACCATTGAGCCGGGTCGCTCCTTACTTACAGTTCGTTACCACGAGCTGTTTGAAAGAACTTCAATATACTGTTAAGACATGGCCTGAGTAACATAGGCCTATATTTCTTCCTCAGGTTTTATTTGATGCTACTCGGCTCTGAGAAAACTGAAGTTTGTTTCTAATCCATTCATTCAGGAGTCATACTGGAAGCGCCTTTGCCTTCATAAAGATGACTGGAAAGACCCCTCTTCAGTTTTCAAATATCAAGGAAGGTAGGTTCAATATTCTCAAATATTATTGGGTAACGTTCATGAATTTCAGCCCTCCCCCCGGGGAGTTCGGGGGATTAAGTCATCCTAAAAGACATAGTTATCATATTTTCGACCATGCTGAACGAAATGGCTATCTCAAAATTTTGATCAGGTGACTTTGGGAAAAAATGAGTGTGGGAGGGGTTCTAGTTGCCCTATATTTTTTTTTGTCACTAAAAAGGGCACTAGAACTTTTAATTTCCGTTCTAATGAGCCTTCCCACGATATTCTAGGACCACTGGGTCGATACGATCACCCCTGGGAAAAAAAAAAACAAAAACAAATAAATACCCATCCGTGATCTTTCTTCTGGCAAAAAATGCAAAATTCCACTTTTTTGTTGACAGGTGCTTGAGACCTCTACAGTAGGGTTCTCTTATACGCTGAATATGATGGTGTGATTTTCATTAAGGTTCTATAACTTTTAGGGGGTCTTTCCCATTTCTTCTAAAATCAGCTAAAAATTCTCAGGTACGTAACTTTTGATAAGTATGATTAAACGTGATGAAACTTATATATTTGAAATCAGCATTAAAATTTGATCCTTTTGATGCATCTATTGGTATCAAAATTCCGTTTTTTAGAGTTTCGGTTACCATTGAGCCGGGTCGCTCCTTGTTTGCAGTTCGTTACTGTTTTATTAAATAAAAAAAAGTTTTTTTTTAACTGAAAGTAAGGAACGACGTTAAAAATTAAAACCAACATAACTTATTCCTTACATGAAAGCGGCTGTCCCCTCCTCAACGCCTCGCTCTTTAAGCTAAAGTTTTTTATTGTTTAAAAAAATAGAGCTGTGAGAAAGTCAACCTTTAGCGTAAAGAGCGAGGCGTTAAGGAGGGGACTGCCGCTTTCATATAAGGAATAATTTCTGTTCGTTTTAAGTTTAAACGTCGTTCCTTTCTTTCAGTTAAAAAAAACTTGTTTTTTTTAATTAATTTTTGAAAGTTTTTGAATTAATACAGGTTTTGATTTTGGCTCACCGTATATGAATAACTAAAACAAAATTTGCATTTTAATTTTACTTTTATTTGGTTAATTGGCTTTCTCGAAACATGTTTAATTTTAATTTACGAACGTTTTTATTAGTATAAATAACCTATACGTAACTTACGAATTAACTTATGTAACGAAATTCTATATTCGCATATTTTTAATACGTATATTAGGGGGTTCGCCTTCTAGTCAATTCCTCGCTCTTTATGCTAAAGTTCGAATTTTATTCCAATTCTTTAAAAATGACCCCTTAATCACAAAGGCCGTTATTTAGAATAAATAGTTCTTATGAAAGTACTAAAAATATTTGGCTTAAAGAGCAATGTACTGACTAGGGGGTGAACCCAATCATATACGTAGTATTTTCTGTATGTTTTAAGTTTTGATGTTGCTCCTTACTTTCAGTTGAAAAACTTGTTTTTTTTATATTTAATTTCTGATCTTTTTTTAAATAATGCCAGGAAATCCGGCGCCTTCTTCATAGCAATGTCCCTTCTCCCATGAAAATCTCTGTCATGGATAGATCCTCCCACATAACCCCGGACCCGCCCAACCCCCCACTACCAGAAAAAATCCCCCCTGAATACGTCTGTACACTTTCCAATAACCAATACTGTATGTTGACATTGGGTAAAGTTCATAAATTTCAGCCCTCCCCCCGGGGAATTTGGGGGATTAAGTATTCCTAAAAGATATAATTATCATATTTTCGACTATGCTGAACAAAATGGCTATCTCAAAATTTTGATGGGCTGACTTTGGGAAAAAAATGAGCGTGGGAGGGGGCCTAGTTTCCTTCCATTTTTTCGGTCACTTAAAAAGGGCACTAGAACTTTTAATTTCCGTTCCAATGAACCCTCTCACGATATTCTAGGACGACAAGGTCGATACGATTACCCCTGTAGAAAAAAAAACAAATACACCCACATCCGTGATCTTTCTTCTGGCAAAAAATGCAAAATTCCACATTTTTGTAGATAGGTGCTTGAAACCTCTACAGTGGGGTTCTCTGATGCTCTGAATATGATGGTGTGATTTTCATTAGGGTTCTATAACTTTTAGGGGGTCTTTCCCCCTTTTTTCAAAAATCAGCCAATGTTTCTCAGGCGCGTAACTATTGATGGGTAGGACTAAACTTGATGAAACTTATATATTTGAAATCAGCATTAAAATTTGATTCCTTTGATGTATCTATTTGTATCAAAATCCCGTTTTCTAGAGTTTCAGTTACCATTGAGCCGGGTCGCTCCTTACTTACAGTTCGTTACCACGAACTGTTTGATCGATGTGACTGAAGATTGAAGTTCATAATGCAGTGAAAGAAGCAATGTATTGACGCTATTTGTCCACCTCAGTTTTCTCTAGGGTTTAGATCTATAGTTTTTGTCAACATTGTTGACCAACATGAACTCCTCAACAACGGTTTAAATAATTTATTTCACATTTACGTATAAATCTAAACCGTATTAATAAACTAATTTTTTTTTAATACCTGAGAGAAGCTACGAAATTCTTAAAATTTTTCGTAGTTATAAAGCGTTTGACGGTAGTTCGTAACACGATCGTAGAAGCTACACTGCACAGCGGAGTAGACTTTTGACTGGGAGATTTTATTTACTTAGCAGTTTTAGGAAATGAATATATTGGTCGTCTAACTGATCTTTATCCCAAACTTCAAACACATAGAAACGAGAGGTGTTTTAATTTCTTGGGAAAGATGGGATAAAATGAAGATGGATGCCAGAACTAGAGTTACAGTGGCTGCTTTATAATTACCAGTTTTCTAATTTCATAACACCAACTAAAACAAAAATAGTTCGCACGATTGTTGCTCGTTTTAACCGACAGTATGTACCAAAAAATTCTTGCTCAATAAGAGAAGAGGATTATTGATATACCAAGGTATGCAAGAATAGATCGTTGGAAAACTATGGTGTTTTTCTTTTCCACTTCCTTCTGATGTCTTAGTTTATTGCCCTTCTTTTTTTATACCAAGCCTTTTCTCTTAAGGGTTGCAAAAGAAGAGAAAGGCGACTCCGAGGTCAGTTCTCCTATGTCCTCTTGGAAGTAGCCTACCATTAAAATAAAATAAAATATAAAACATTGCTGATATGACAATTATGATATCATGAGGTTAAGATTTGAGGTTAAGAAATACAGTTAAATTTCAATAAAACGTAAGAATATGAATTAGGTTTTTTGATCATACTTTGAGAAAAAGGCGCCAGAACTCCCGTGTTAAAAAGAAACAACAACAAAAAACTTGTCCCTTCCATTTATAAGCATTGTGCTTTAATTTCTTTAAACCTTGCCCTGGCGCAGGCTTCCAGACCGGACCTAATTCAAATGCTTAATGGATACTTGTAAGTAATTGTAGTGTTTTTCCTATTTCCCCAAACGCATGGAATAATTAACTTCTGTTCAAAAGCATACAAAAAAGCAAAATTTCTTCACTTTTATGACACATGGTGGTTTGAAAGGCATGATGGTGCTGTCAATTTTCTGGAGCTTTTCCCTGGTGTTGTCGGATTACGGGAGAGCTTTGTTGACAACCATCCCGATTCAAGTCCAATGATGAAAGCCAACTCCTTAGTAAAAGCTTTTACCAAGTTACACTTTGTTTTTCCTCTGTTTCTTGTTAGAAAAGTAAGTTCGATTCCGTTTTCAATTTCCTTGTCTCTACAGAAAGAATATTTAGATCGACCTGCCTACTGTGAACATATTGTTTTACGCCAGTATATAGTAAAATAGCTAATAGAAGTGGATTTTCTTTCTTTTTATGGAAAATTAGTTCAGACAGCTGAAAGTGTTGGGACTCCCGTTGTGAAAAGCAAGATACAAACGTCGGTGATTCGTTTCTTCATACCCTTCTCATTCCCCATTCCTCAAACAGCTATGTGAAGAACTCGATTCGAGATCCCTTAACTACCAAGCTATTTTCCTTAACTACCAAGGTTTCTCGCAGTAATCTAATCAAAGATTTGTTTTTTCTCAATTCTGAAAGCCATTGCCGGGATCCAAAATCTTTTATATCATATTTCGAAGGAGAAACATAATTTTGAAAATCATTTTCAAAATCAATTAATGAATCAGAGCAGTGTTCCAGGAAAAGAGCAGCAGTCTAGCCACATAACCCCTTCCCTTGTTTATACATGGAGCTTAGACTAATTGATTATATTGTATGACAAAAAGCAAAAGGGAAATCAGGTTGAAAAGAGAAGACAGAGGTTACCTTTAAATTTTACTTTACCCCATCAATTGGTGCTTCAGAAATGCATCTCTGAATTGAGTAGTTGGACAAAGATCGTTTTCGAGTTTTAATGTTACTTAATTCACTAATGGATAAAGAGGCCCCCCCCAGATTTTTCTTGGAGCTTTTTCCCCTGTTTTTTTCTTTTTTTCACTCTTTTTTCAGAAGAATTTTGTCAATTTGGTCAATTATTAGCACCTTCGTCACATTGCCCCCCCCTTCAGAACATTTTGCTCATTAGCACCCTTGTCACGTTGCTCCCCCCCCCTTCCAAGATTTTTTTCTAGACCCACCCCAGAAAAAATTCTCCAAGAATTGCTTTAACCTTCTTTAATAAATAAATAAGTATTTTGTGTTTTTATAACAGCTTCCACAATAATCCCATATATTTCTTGAAGTACAACCAGGTTCGGATTTAAAAAAATTGTAATTAGATTTAACTTTTTATTTTCTAAGATAATCTCATGCTGTTTGAAAAGACATTTTAAGTGTGTTTGAAATGCTTCGCACCTAAGTTGTATTTTAGGTTTGAGTGCCACTTTGGTTAAGCACATAGATCAGTATTTTCTCTGACACACATTCTCTGTCTTCCTATTTGTTCGTCACCAATTCTCTAAATCGTGAACAAATTTTTAACTAAATTAACCATATAATCCTCATAACTGTCAAAATAATCAACGGAAGAATGAGCCCTTTTTGAAGTTTCTACAACATTGCTTTCTATAAAAACCTTATATACCCCCAGGGCATAACTTACAACCCCTGCCCTGAGGGCTGTGGGGGGGGGGGTTGTCATCATAATTTCCAAGACTTTCAACTACGTTGAATAAAATGGCTATCTAAAAATTTTGATTGAATGTGTTTGGGGAGAAGGTGGGCGTGAGAGGGGGGTTAGTTGCCCTCAAATCAATTTTGACTATTAAAAAGGACACTAGCCCTTTGAATTTCCAGTCAAATGAGCCATTTTTCAAGTTTCTACGACAAAGATTTCAATAAAAATCTCATATTCCCCCAGGGCATAATTTATAATCCTTGTCCTGACGACTGTGGGCAAGTGTTCTGCTCAAAGGTATAATTTCCTGAACTTTAAACTGCGTGGAACAAAATGGCTATCTCAAAATTTTGATTGGATGTGTTTGGGGATATGGTGGGCGTGAGAGGGGCGTGAGTCACTCTCCAGTCACCTTCAAATATTAAAAAAGGTTCTAGTCCTATATCAAAGGATTCCTTTTGAAGTTTCTACGACAACGTTTTCAATAAGAACCTTATATACCCATAGGGCATAACTTACAACCCTTGCCTTGAGGGCTGGGGGGGGTCGTCATCCTCAAAGACCTAATTTCCAGAACTTTCTACTACGTTGAACAAAATGCCTATCTGAAAATTTTGATTGGATGCGTTTGGAAGAATGTTGGGCGTGAGAGGGGGGTTAGTTCCCTCCAATCACTCAACTATTAAAAAGGGCAATAGCTCTCTCAATTTCCAATTGAATGAGCCCTTTTTGCCGTTTTTTACGACAACTCTATTTATAAGAACCCTATATGCCCCAAGATCATAACTTACAACGTCTGCCTTGGGGGCTCTGTTTTTTTTTCATTCTTAAATACATAATTTCCCGAGCTTTCAAGTAAGTGGAACAAATGGCTATCTCTAAACTTTGATTGAATGTTTATGGGGAAATGGTTGGCGAGAGAGGGGGTTAATTACTCTGCACTCATTTTCGACTATTCAAAAGGGCAATTTCAATTTTCAATCAAATGAGACCTTTTTGAAATTACTACAACAACTTTCTATACAAATCTTATATGCCCTCAGGACATAACTTACAACCCTTGCACGCAGGGCTTTGAGGGGGTTATCATCCTAAAATACCTAATTTCCAGAACTTTCAACTACATTGAACAAAATGTATATCTCAAAATTTGGATTGGATGTGTTTGGGAAAATGGTGGGCGTGAGAGGGGGGTTAGTTGCCCTTCAATCACTTTCGAACTATTAAAAAGGGCACTAGCCCTTTCAGTAGAATGAGCCCTTTTTAAAGTTTCTACAACATCGCTTTCTATAAACTTCGAAAATGGCTCATTCAGTTGGAAATTGGAGTGGCTTGTGCACTTTTTAATAGTAGAAAGTGAGTGGAAGGAAACTAACACCCCTTCCACGCCCACCATTTCCCGAAACACATCCAATCAAAATTTTGCGATATCCATTTTGTTCAGCGTAGTTGATTTCCAGATCGAACTTATATTTTTAGGAGGACACAGCCCTCAGGGCAAGGGTTTTAAGTTAAGCCCTGGGAGCATATAAGTTGTTTATAGAAGGCGTTGTCGTACAAACTTCAAAAAAGACTCATTTGATAGGAAATTCAAAGGGCTAGTGTCCTTTTCAATAGTCGAAAGTGATTGGATGGTAACTAACCCCCCTCTCACGCCCACCTTTTCCCCAAACACAATCAATCAACATTTTAAGATAGCCATTTTGTTCTACGTAGTTTTAAGTTCTGGAAATTAGGTCTTCGAGGATGACAACCCCCCCAAAAGCCCTCGGGGCAAGGGTCGTATGTTATGCCCTGGGGCATTATGGTTTTTATAGAACGTGTTGTCAAAGAAATTTCAAAAAGGGCTCATTCGATTTGAAATTGAAATGGCTACTGATCTATTTAATAGTCGAAAGTGATTGGAAGGCAACTAACACCCCTTCCACGCCCACGATTTCCCCAAACACATCCAATCAAAATTTTGAAATAACCATTTTGTTCCACGCAGTTTAAAGTTCAGGAAATTATGCCTTTGAGCAGGACACTCCCCCAGTCTTTAAGACAAGGGTTATAAGTTATGCCCTGGGGGAATAAAAGATTATTATTGAAAATTTTGTCGTAGAAACTTGAAAAATGGCTCATTCGACTGGAAATTCAAAGGGCTAGTGTCCTTTTTAATAGTCAAAAGTGATTTGAGGGCAACTAAACCCCCTCTCACTCCCACCCAACGTACTTGAAAGTTCTTGAAGTTAGGTCTTTTAGGATGATAGCCCCCTCAGAGCCCTGAATGCAAGGATTTTAAACTATGCACTGGGGGCATATGAGGCCTATGTAAAAAGCTGTCGCAGAAAATTCAAACGGAGATCATTGGTATAGATATTGGAACTGCCCTTTTGAAAGGTAACAACTCAACTCACAGCGATTAACCCCCCTCTTATGTCAACCATGTAAAACAGCACTATTAAACATGAAGGATAGACATCCGTTTTGTTAAACGTAGTTTTAAGTTCTAGGAATTATGTCTTTAAGGATGAAAAACACGCCAGAGCCCCAAAGGCAAACGTTGTAAGTTATGACCTTGGGGTGTAGAGGGTTCTTATAAATAGAGCTGTCTTAAAAACGGCAAAAAGGGCTCATTCAATTGGAAATTGAGAGAGTTATTGCCATTTTTAATAGTTGAGTGATTGGAGGGTAACTAACCCCCCTCTCACGCCCAACATTCCTCCAAACGCATTCAATCAAAATTTTCAGATAGCCATTTTGTTCAACGTAGTAGAAAGTTCTGGTAATTAGGTCTTTGAGGATGACACCCCCCCCAGCCCTCATGGCAAGGGTTGTAAGTTATGCCCTAAGGGATATAACGTTTTTATTGAAAGTATTGTCGTAGAAACTTCAAAAGGAATCATTTGATTTAGGTCTAGTGCCTTTTTTAATATTTGAAGGTGACTGGAGAGTGACTAACGCCCCTCTCACGCCCACCATTCCCCCAAACACATCCAATCAAAATTTTGAGATAGCCATTTTGTTCCACGCAGTCTAAAGTTCAAGAAATTATACCTTTGAGCAGGACACTCCCCCAACAGTCTTCAGGACAAGGTTTATAAGTTATACCCTGGGGGAATATAAGATTTTTATTGAAATCTGTGCCGTACACACTTGAATAAGGACTCATTCCATTGGAAATTCAAAGGGCTAGTGCCCTTTTTAATAGTCAAAATTGATTTGAGGGCAACTAACCCTCCTCTCACTCCCACCTTCTCCCCAAACACAGCCAATCAAAATTTTTAGATACCCATTTTATTCAACGTAGTTGAAAGTCTTGGATTAGGTCTTTAAGGATGACAACCCCCCCCCACAGCCCTCAGGGCAGGGGTTTCAAGTTATGCCCTGGGGACATATAAGGCTTTTATAGAAAGAGATGTTGTAGAAACTTCAAGAAGGGCTCATTCTATTGGGAACTGAAAGGGCTAGTGACCTTTTTAATAGTTCTAAAGTGATTGGAGGGCAAATAACCCCCTCTCACGCCCACCATTTTCCCAAACACATCCAATAAAAATTTTGAGATACCCATTTTGTTCAGCGTAGTTGAAAGCTCTTTCAATTATGTCTTTTTGGATGAAAACCCCCTCAGAGCCCTCAGTGCAAGGATTGTAAGTTATTCCCTGGGTGCATATAAAGTTTATCAAGAAAGTTGTTGTAGAAACCTCAAAAGGGCTCATTTGATTGGAAATTAAAATTGGCCTTTTTAATAGTTGAAAGTGAGTGCAGAGTAATTAACCCCCCTCTCACGCCCACCATTTCCCCAAAAACATTCAATCAAAGTTTAGAGATAGCCATTTTGTTCAACATAGTTGAAAGTTCTGGAAATTATGTATTTAAGAATGAAAAAAAGCCCAGAGCCCCCAGGGCAAACGTTGTAATTTATGGCCTTGGGCCATATAGGGTTCTTATAAATAGAGTTGTCGTAAAAATGGCAAAAAGGGCTCATTCATTTGGAAATTGAGAGAGCTATTGCCCTTGTTAATAGTGGAGTAATTGGAGAGTAACTAACCCCCCTCTCACGCCCACCATTCTTCCAAACGCATTCAATCAAAATTTTCAGATAGCCATTTTGTTTGACGTAGTAGAAAGTTCTGGAAATTAGGTCTTTGAGGATTACAACCCCCCCAGCCCTCAGGGCAAGGGTTGTAAGTTATGCCCTGGGGGCACATAAGGTATTTATTGAAAGCGTTGTCTTAGAAACTTCAAAAGGAATCATTTGATTTAGGGCTATCGCCCTTTTTAATATTTGAAGGTGACCGGAGGGTGACTAACGCCCCTCTCATGCCCACCATTTCCCCAAACACATCCAATCAAAATTTCGAGATAGCCATAATGTTTGACGTAGTTGAAAGTTCTGGAAATTAGGTCTTAGAGGATGACAACCACCCTAACAGCCCATAGGGTAAGGGTTGTAATTTATGCCCTGGAGGCATATTAGGTGTTCATAGAAAGTGTTGGTGTAGAAACTCAAAAAGGGCTCATTCAATTGGAAATTGAAAGGCCTAGTGCCCTTTTTAATAGTCGAAAGTGATTGTAAGGCTTGATATTTTTATAGTAAAGATTGATTTGTGCATAATGTATTACTTTTTTTGTTGTTGTTGTTGTTTAGACCAGGGCACTTCGTATCGAAGGAGTTGTCGTGGGAAGTTTGAAAAGGGCTCATTCGATTGAAAATAGTTGGCTGGCCGCGTACCACCTGAAAATTTTTGTGTACACCCAAGGGGTGTGTAAGGGATCTCATAAGAGAGGACAGGGCGGAAAAGAGTTCCGTGCCATTGACAATAAGAGAGGACAAGGCAAAAAAGAGTTTCATTCTATGGACGATGAGAGAGAATGACAGAGAGAGAGAGAGAGATTTGTGTTTAAGAAAAATTATTTTGCGTCTTGGGTGTTAAACGTTTTTGACGTCCTGTTTCTAAAGGAATATGTTCTTTATTGTTAGCTTCTAGGAGGCGTTGGCAAGGACAAAGGGATCCCTATAACAGCTAAGTTAGTCTTGCCAAGTGTCCTAGTAGATTCGGCAATAAAATTGTTTCATGATCACTTACTCATTGATGAACACATGTCTATGGAGAAGAGATTAGACCGAGTAAGCCGTAACTTTAAATTTGATGGAATGAGTACAAAAGTTTGAAAGTATTGCAAAAATAGTAATTTGTGCTTGCGCAGAAATAAAATGCATCAGAATATTAAACCTGCGTTAGGAAATAATGAAGAGCCATAATACCCGTTTCGCAATTTTTTGGTAGGTTCTTCTGGTCCTAGGGGGGAGGGTGCATTAGGTGGACCTACTAAAAACAGAAATTTTCATATTTTAATTTTGGTTGACCATTCTTCAAAACTTTGTATCCTGAAAGCTGTGCCAAGGATAACAGCAGAAGCTATGTGTAACTTTTTTTGGCGAGTCAGTGATAGTATACTTTAGTCTTTTGAAGTTTTGATCAATGATTCCAACCAGTCTTTCTGTTCAAATTTCGTTTCACAGATGTGCACAAAATTAAAAATTATTCATCATTTTTCGTCGAATTACAATTTCAATCGAATAGGTCATGTGAGAATCGTGTAAAGGCAATAAAATCCATATTAAAAACTTATTGTCAGGATCATCCCGGTTCTTGGGATACTTATTTTCCTTTCGTTCAGAATGTATTGACTTCTAGTATTTCTCCCACAACTAGATATAGTATTTGTCCCACCACATCATATAATTTTTAGTAGGCAGCCTCTTTTATTTTGGATATTCAACTGCTTTTGCCTTCCATTGATTATTTTGACAGTTATGAGGATTATATGGTTAATTTAGTTAGAAATTTGTTCACGATTTAGAGAATTGGTTACGAACAAATAGGAAGACAGAGAAAGTGTGGTAGAGAAAATACTGATCTATGTGCTTAACCAAAGTAGCACTCAAACCTAAAATACAACTTAGGTGCGAAGCATTTGAAACACACTTAAAATGTCTTTTCAAACAGCGTGAGATTATCTTGAAAAATAAAAAGTTAAATCTAATTACAATTTTTTAAATCTGAACCTGGTTGTACTTCAAGAAATATATGGGATTACTGTGGAATCTGTTATAAAAAACACAAAATACTTATTTATTTATTAAAGAAGGTTAAAGCAGTTCTTGGAGAATTAGTTCAGGGGTGGGTCTAGAACAAAATCTTGGAAGGGAGGGGGAGCAACGTGACAAGGGTGCTAATGAGCAAAATGTTCTGAAGGGGGGGGGGCAATTTGACGAAGGTGCTAATAATTGACCAAATTGAAAAAATTCTTCTAAAAAAAGAGTGAAAAAAAGAAAAAAACACGGAAAAAAGGCTCCAAGAAAAATCTGGGGGGGCTCCCCCCTCTTTATCCACTAGTGAATTAAGTAACATTAAAACTCGAAAACGATCTTTGTTGAACTATTCAATTCAGAGATGCATTTCTGAAGCACCAATTGATGGGGTAAAGTAAAATTTAAAGGTAACCTCCATCTTCTCTTTTCAACCTGATTTCCCTTTTGCTTTTTGTCATACAATATAATCAATCAGGCTAAGCTCCATGTATAAACAAGGGAAGGGGTTATGTGGCTAGACTGCTGCTCTTTTCCTGGAACAGTGCTCTGAATCATTAATTGATTTTGAAAATGATTTTCAAAATTATGTTTCTCCTTCGAAATATGGTATAAAAGATTTTGGATCCCGGCAATGGCTTTCAGAATTGAGAAAAAACTTATCTCTGATTAGATTACTGCGGAAAACCTGATACGAAATGAAGTACGTGTGTTCAAGAACATAGAATGTGTTATATTTGTGGGTAATATTCGGTTTTGTTTTCAGAAATTAAGGATGAGTTCCCACCGATATCAAGTTCTGTTTTATCCAAAGACAACGAAGATACACATGAACCTCTACCTTTCAACTTAATTCAGCCCAAACTCGAACATTACCTTTATCAACCGATTTCAGAAAACGGGCCTGATCAAGGTAAGAGCATTTAGTCACAGTGTATGAGAACGAACGTTTTATCATCAAACAGTTCGTAGTAACGAACTTTAAGCAAGGAGCGATGCGGCTCAGTAGTAACCGAAATTCTAGGAGTAGCAAGGAGTAAAGAATAGCACTAAAACTTAAAACAAATAGAAATTATTATGTATATTAGGGGGTCCCGTCCCTCCATGTGTTCTTTATTGTTAGCTGCTAGGAGGCGTTGGCAACGACCGAGAGATTCCTGGAACAGCTAAGTTAGTTTTGCCAAGTGTTCCAGTAGATTCGACAATAAAATTGTTTCATGATCACTTATTCATCGATGGACACATGTCTATGGAGAAGAAATTAGACCAAGTAAGCCGTAACTTTATATTTGATGGAATGAGTATAAAAGATTGAAAGCATTGCAAAAATAGTAATTTGTGCTTGCGCAGAAATAAAATGCATCCGAATATTAAACCTAGGTTAGGAAATAATGAAGAGCCATAATACCCTTTTCGTAATTTTTTGGTAGACTCTGCTGGTCCCAGGGGGGAGGGGGTCATTAGGTGGACCTACTAAAAAAAGAAATTTTTATATTTTAGTTTTGGTTGACCATTTTTCAAAATTTTGTGTCCTGATAGCTGTGCCAAGGATAACAGCAGAAGCTATTTGTAACTTTCTTGACAAGTGAGTGATAGTATACTTTAGTCTTTTAAAGTTTTGATTACTGATTCCAACCAGTCTTTCCGTTCAAATCTCGTTTCACAGATTTGTACAAAATTAAAAATTACTCATCATTTTTCGTCGAGTTATAGTTCTCAATCGAATGGGTTATGTGAGAATCGTGTAAAAGTAACAAAATCCATATTAAAAGCTTATTGTCAGGATCATCCCTGTTCTTGGGATACTTATTTTCCTTTCGTTCAGAATTTATCAAATTCTACTATTTCTCCCACAACTAAATATTCACCACATCACATAATTTTTGGTAAGCAGCCTCTTTTATTTTTGGATATTCAACTGCCTTTGCCATCCATTGATTATTTTAACAGTTATGAGGACTATATGGTTAATTTAGTTAGAAATTTGTTCACGATTTAGAGAATTGGTGACAAACAAACAGGAAGACAGAGAAAGTGTGAAAGAGTAAAATATAACAAAAAGGCTGTAGAATTACCAGTTTTGCGAGAAGGAGACTTAGTTTATGTCCAAGATAAAGCTCAGAATCCGAGAGAAATCAAGGGTTTAAAGTTTAAATTTCGTGGACCCAGTTTAATTTTAAAAATCTTAAAGGATTCCCTATTCTTGGTACAAGAACTTTCGGGGGTGTTTGTAAGAAGAACAGTAAACAGTCGTCTGATAAAGCCTGTAAAGGATGGGACCAGATTGGACAGGTTTATACCAAACTAAACCATCCAAAGTTGAAAACGATTGAGCTTGAGTTTTTCCAGGAGTATGCCAAGGTAACTTAGCCTGTCACCTGGACGCTTGAAATACTACAGGAGGACAAGAACTGTTTTCTGGGAACGCTTTTGCCCACGTTGATTGCACTTATAATGAAAATGATTGACATGAAACAAAACGCTCTATCAAGCACGTATAAGCTATTGCGGAAGAGAGCTTGATTGGTTTAGAGACGTGGTTTATGCATGATTTCACAATGCGGCTAAGTGAATCTAGTTTTATGGAGCTAGCAATAGCAAGGGGAAGCCACCCTGGTTTCAATTGAATATTGATGCTAGGAGATATCCATGACCGGATCATTGATGTCATTTATGACGAAATGAAACATATTTTGATAGCCATAGCTGATGATCAGTTGACTGATTGTGATGCCGAACACAGCAAAGCGACGTTGAATGATTTTGATGACTTTTTTACTTTCGACAGTGATGGTGTGGGGACGAGCACGGATTCTTCTGTTAGCTGTAACATGTAAATTAAGCTATTGAGGCTCGTGGGCGATAAAAACCGTTCGATTGAGTCCTTGATAGAAAATCCAGACATTCCAAAAGTTTTCCAGAAGGTCAATACTGCCATATCATTGCCTGCTCCGGTAGAACGTCTTTTTTCTGTTTGGGGGTTGGTTTTAACCTCCATCTTCTCTTTTCAACCCGATTTCCCTTTTGCTTTTTGTCATACAATATAATCAATCAGTTTAAGCTCCATGTATAAACAAGGGAAAGGGTTACCTTGCTAGACTGCTGCTCTCTCCTGGAACAGTGCTCTGTTTCATAAATTGATTTTGAAAATGATTTTTAAAATGATGTTTCTCCTATGAAATATGATATAAAAGATTTTGGATCCCGGCAATGGCTTTCAGAATTGAGAAAAAACTAAACTTTGATCTTACGAAATGAAATATGTGTGTTCAAGAACATAGAATGTGTTATTTTTGTAGGTAATATTCGGTTTTGTTTCAGAAATTAAGGATGAGTTCCCAGCGGTAGCAAGTTCTGTTTTATCCAAAGACAACGAAGATGCACATGAATCTCTACCTTTCAACTTCATTCAGCCCAAACTCGAACATTACCTTTATCAACCGATTTCAGAAAACGGCCCTGATCAAGGTAAGAGCTATTAGCCACAGTGTATGAGAACGAACGTTTTAGCATCAAACAGTTCGTAGTAACGAACTTTCAGCAAGGAACGATGCGGCTCAGTAGTAACCGAAAATCTAGGAGTAGCAAGGAGTAAGGAGTAGCATCAAAACTTAAAAGTAATAGAAATTGTTACGTAGATGAGGGGGTTCGTCCCTCCTCAATACCTCGCTCTTGACGCTAAAGTATTCCTAGCAATTTCAACAGAGCTATTTATTCTAATTAAACAGCCTTTGTGATTCAGGGGCTATTTTTAAAGAATTGAAACAAAATTTGAACTTTAGTGTAAAGAGCGAGGTGTTTAGGCCGTCACATATGTAATAATTATTGTTTATTTTAAGTTTTATTGTTGTTAATGTTGTTTTATTTTTTTTGTTGGCCGGCCGCGTGCGACCTTAAAATTTTTATGTACCTCCAAGGGGCTTATAAGGGATCTCACAAACGAGGACAGGGCGGAAAAGAATTCCGTGCCATGGACAATAAGAGAGGACAGGGCGAAAAAGAGTTCCATGCTATGGACAATGAGAGAGAATGACACAGAGAGAGAGAGAGAGATTTATGTCTAAGAAAAATTATTTTGTGTCTTGGCTGTTAAATATTTTTGACGGCCTGTTTCTAATGGAATGTGTTCTTTATTGTTAGCTGCTAGGAGGCGTTGGCAACGACCGAGGGATTCCTGAAACAGCTAAGTTAGTCTTGTCAAGTGTCCTAGTAGATTCGGTAATAAAATTGTTTAATGATCACTTACTCATTGATGGACACATGTTTATGGAGAAGACATTAGACCGAGTAAGCTGTAACTTTATATTTGATGGAATGAGTACAAAGGTTTGAAAGTATTGCGAAAATAGTAATTTTTACTTGTGCAGAAATAAAATGCAGAAATAAAATGAAATAATGAAGAGTCATAATAACCGTTTCGCAATTTTTCAGTAGACTCTGCTGGTCCCAGGGGGGGGGCATTAGGTGGACCTACTAAAAAAAGAAATTTTCATATTTTACTTTTGGTTGATCATTTTTCAAAATTTTGTATCCTGAAAGCTGTGCCAAGGATAGCAGCAGAAACTATGTGTAACTTTCTTGGCGAGTCAGTGATATCATACTTTAGTCTTTTGAAGTTTTGATCACTGATTCCAACCAGTCTTTCCGTTCAAATCTCGTTTCACAGATGTGTGCAAAATTAAAATTTTTTTTAAAAATTAATCATTTTTCGTCGAGATATAATTCTCAATCGAATGGGTTATGTCAGAATAGTGTAAAGGTAACAAAATCCATATTAAAAGCTTATTGTCAGGATCATCCCTGTTCTTGGGATACTTATTTTCCTTTCGTTCAGAATGTATTGAATTCTACTATTTCTCCCACAACTAAATATTCACCTCATCACATAAATTTTGGTAAGCAGCCTTTTTTATTTTTGGATATTCAACTGCCTTTGCCTTCCATTGATTATTTTGACAGTTATGAGATTATATGGCTAATTTAGTTAGAAATTTGTTCTAATTTAGTTTAGAAATTAATTTACATACGTATTTAATTACTTTTTTCTGTATTTAAATGCACATTAACTTTTTCTAATATTAATAAATACTTTTCTCTATCAGAAACAATTTTCTAGAGTATTCACTGTGTTTAGGACTGTATTTTGTATAATTTGCTTTTTAAGATGTTTATATAGAAGAAGACCCATGAGAACACTATACTGGAGGCAAGCTATATTTGTAGGGTAGGTATCAGAGGCAACGCTATAGCGTTGCCCATAGTAAAGGCTATACGTCTCCAATGTTTTATTGTTTATTTATTTATTTTTTTCCCCAGAGGTACTTCATATGGAAGGCGTCGTCGTAAAAACTTCAAAGGGGACTCATTTGGCTGGAAACTGAGAGTTCTAGTGCCGTTTTAAGGGTCAAAAGTGATTGGAAGGCAACGAACACCCCTTCCACGCCTACCATTTCCCCGAACACATCCAATCCAAATTTTTAAATAGCCATTTTTTCTACGTAGTTGATTCCCAGATAGGAATTATGTTTTTGTGGAAGACACTCCCCCACAGCCCTCAGGCAAAGGGTTGTAAGTTATGCCCTGGGGGCATATAAGCTTTCTATAGAAATCTTAGTCGTAATAACTTCAAAAAGGGCTTATTTGATTGGAAATTCAAAGGGCTAGTGCCCTTTTTAATAGTCAAAAGTTATTGGATGGCAAATAACCCCCCTCTCGCGCCCACCTTTCCCTCAAAGCCATCCAGTCAAAATTTTGAGATTGGCATTTTGTTCAACATTGTTGAAAATTCTGGAAATTAGGTCTTTGAGGATGGAAACACCCCTCCCCCCCACAGCCCTCAGGGTAAGGGTCGTAAGTTATGCCCTAGGGGCATATATGGTGTTTATAGAAAACTTTGTCGTAGAAACTTCAAAAAGGCTCATTAGTAGCATCGATATACACAGTCCAGGACGAGATTAGGGACGAGATCGCCGAGCAAACACATTATATTGTTGGACCTATAATATCACCAAGCAACCAGACAGGTTTTTCTAGATTCAATAGACATAACTAAAGACCTTGGGATAACGTACTCAAAGGTTTAATGCACTTTTCTGTAGAAATACTACTTTCGGCCGGATGTCATATAATCGTTATTTTTTTGTATAGATTAAAGATGCAATTAGTTTTTCTAGATCAGTTTGAAAAAACAACTTGAATAGATAGCCATTCTTGTTAAATTTATTTGTATTGAAATGGAGAATTCCAAAAGGATCTTGGTAAGTGGATATTTTTTATTATTTTTATTCGAGACTTTTTTCGTATAGTTACCTTTAACTATCTGTCATCTGGTTTTCTCACAGACAGCAAACTGGTGTAATTATCTAGCGTAAATTCACATATTTTGTTACAGCTGTTCAGGTATATGGGTATTTTGGCTAAAAGTTGATCAATGCGTGTCCGTTTCAACATGTACAATATCTTTAATGGGTTGGGGTGGCGTTGATATTGCGGAGGGGGAGGTGAGGATTATTAATATTCTGAATAAAAACCTGACAAAAGTAATATGCAAAATTGTGTTATTTTTTTATGCATCGTATTTAGAATATATCTAGCTTAGGCTCCACCTAGGACTGATGTTCTTTTTTATGAGTTTTAAGCAGATTTAAATTTAAGCCTATAAGTTTTAAAATCGTGACGTTCATAATTGAAAAAGACGTGTAATTTTTTTTTAATCCTGCGTGGGCTTTGGTATTGTGGAGGGGGAACGGTGCTCTCCATTAATATTCTGAATAAATAACAAACAGACCTAATAGTCAAAATTGTGTTATTTGTCTTATGCATTGTATTTAAAATATAGATTAGGCTCCACCTAGGACTGGCGTTCTTTTTTATGAGTTTTAATTAGATTGATATTTAAGCCTATAAGTTTTAGAATCGTAACGTTCATAATTGAAAAAGCCATAAAAATTTTTTTAGTAATGTCCTAATATAAAATTAATAGAGGATTATTAATATTCCGAATAAAAACGTAATGGAGCGAATACGCAAAATTGTGTTATTTTTCATGTATATCCTATTTTAAAAAATGATAGCTTAGGCTCCACCTAGGACAAGTAGAATTCTTTAATACCTGAAAAAAAAAGACTGAAAATTAATTCCTATTCAAGGAGATTTCTGGTCAAAGTCTTCCTGAGAAAAAGCGATCAAAGCTCGATGCCGGGTCTGGCACCACTGATATTGGCCTAGTCATATCTTGGAACATGCCGAGGGGAAGTGTAGTCGCCTACGTGCCGCCATCTGATAGACAGGGCATTTATGATGAGTTACCTGCAATTATTGACGTAAGTGCCTTTATCAGATAGTTATGTATATTAGGTAATGGAGTAATTGAGAGTGAAAAGGAAAGAGGTGGTTAGCGTGCAAACAAAACAACCCTTTTTCTATTCTACTTAAATGGAAATCCATAATAACCCCATATTTTTTTTATTCAAATTTATAATACACTTACAATTTTGCATTGCAAATTCCCTATTAACCTTGTTTGTTTGTTGTTGTTTAACTTTTAGTTTCGGCTGAGATACATTAAAATGTCCTTTTTTTAACTCGCTAGGAACCGTGCGGGGGAGTCCGCCTCTTTGCGCCTCGGCCAATCAGACATGGAGCACTGTAGCAGTGATTTGCTTGCGTTCGGATACCCGTATTTTTCTTTTTTTGATCTTGCATTGTTGTAAACGAGACATTTATTTGTCGACGAATTAAGCCAAGTCGAAAAATATCTATTTTTCGTTTGCGACTGTTTAAAAATCTTCAAAGCTATAGTTCTCCAATTACGAGACAAGAAGGGTAGATATCTATATCCTGAAACTCTTATTTTTAAAATTTCGTAAATCAAGAGTAAACTCATTTCTTTCTGTGGTTGTAGCAAAAGAAGTCTTTCGAGATTGTAGTCATTCTAATTAACATGCAAAATAATACATTACGCAGCAAAACCTGGTCTAGGCACTTGGCGTGAAATGTGAAATCAATGCATAATTTGTGGTTATCTTAATTAAGCAAACTCCACGAGACGAATGCCGTGTCTTTTGGCTTAACATTCTTACGCTACATATTCTTTTTTTTTTTTCCTTAATAATTTTTAATCAGCTAGCAGTATGTATGTGTATTAACTCATGGGCTAGTTGTTGAAGAAGAAGAAGAAGAGGGATACAAAAAAATCCTTTTCTATTTTACATAAATGACCATAGAGCTTATTAATAATTTATTTTTTGACTTTATAAAATAGTGGATATAGCACATGGAAAATAAATCCTGATTTTATAGATTAACATCGATGAATTATCATCTCCAGCAACATCAGCTCAAGGAACATTTATTTTCAATGAGCCTTCACCAATCCTAACACCGCCAATGGATTTTCTGGATGGTGCTGTAACTGATAGTGACTTAGAGTGGCAGAAGGGTTTCTTAAGCAATCTTTTTGGTGACATTGATAGTCTAGATGATTTAAGCTGTGATAAAGATATTACTGAGGACCCAGAATGGTCAAATAGGTTTATAAATGAATATTTAGGTGCTAACCCCCAAGTTCATCTAAACCGAGTTCGCATGGTAATAGTCATAAAAATCAAATTATGTCACATGACAATGCTGTGTGGCCTGATCAGCTATCCCCAAACATATGTATTATTTTGGACGATTTCACTCGCGGGTTAGTTGAAAACCCACCCCCCATATTTTAATGAATAATTATGAAATTCAGGATAAATTCGCAATAGCTGATAAGCTATCCCTAAATACACTGGAATGTATGCTTAGTGATTCGGGGGATTTCAGCCCGTGCCCCACTAATGCAACTGAACAGGCTGGTGATGGTGGTGCTATTGAAGATTTTATGCCACCCCCACTATTGAGGTTGATCCGAGTAGTGACAATGAGTCATTAGTGTCACTAGCATTTACACTACCAGATTTTTTCTTGTCTAACTGCCTTGCATCATACTAATGCCTACACGACCGTTTTCGATTACCCCTTTAATTCTTTAATGTTAGGGGGTATAGTAACAGACCCCTGGCTATTACTCATTCCTATGTTAACGAGATTAGAGTCCTCCTTGAACAGCAGAAGCGGGTGTGGGGAGGGAGGGACAGTTTAAAAGTGTCAATAGCACTAAAACTATATTTTTTAAATGTAAATGCGAGCGAACTTTATTCAAAATACTTAAATATAGAGATGTGAGCAATTCGCCCGCATTTGGCAAATTATGATGAGTTTTTTTTTTGAATTGGGTCAATAGCGTCATAACTAAACTGGACAATTATAATGAGGAGGGTGGTGGGTCGGTTGTTTTATTTATTGAGAATTTAAGCGTTAATATTTGTAGAATTTAAAAGGATTTTATTTCAAGAGGTGGTGCTGGGGGAGCGGGCTATAGTTGTAAGACATCATTTAGATTTAGATGGTTGTCAGGGAATACAACGAATCTGTTTTGATGCAAGGCTAGTGTTTTAAGTATGCATTTTTAATTGACGCCTTTAGACCTCTGCAAAAGGATGCTTCTAAGAAAAAGTTGGACAAATTGACAGCTAATGGGAATGGGTTAAAGTTTCCTAACCTAGGTTTCAATTGTTTAAATGGTCAATTTCCCGTAACACTAAAAGGGATAGATATTTTTGAGCGGGCTAGTGAACATTTAAAGATTGGTGTTACGTCGTTACAGTACGAAACTGAATTTGAAGAGGGTCAGCGTTCTGATAATAAAAAGGTGTATTATTTCCAGTCAGGGCTCTGTCTATTGAATCAGTGAAGCATTGGTTCTTGCTTCTATACACGCCTCCTTCAGAGCCTTATTCAATAGGGTATTTTAATCCAATAGCCGATATTAGTAGGGTTTTAAGTGAGGGTAAACATTGAGGGGGGGGGGGGGGTGTATACTACTATTTTCCAACATGCCTCTCAAGATTTCGTATTAATTTAAAGTTAAAGTATCACATGAAACAGCTCAAACGTCATGGATACCAGGCTTTGGAAACGGTTACCGGGGATAGAGAGATCTTGCGTTCTAAGAACTATCAAAACTCGGTCCGGCTGAGCAAAAGGATCGCTTGGGATTATACAACTAAACTTTCATGCTCATGCAATTTGCCAATTCCGAATCGTTGTAAGATACATTATATCATAGGATATTCATATACACACGCTCAATGAGACTCAAGTAATATCATGTAAGTGCTGGATGTAGTTGAGTCGTTGGGTGGGGAAGACTGCATGCGCATGGCATTCATCAGTCTGATTAAAACAGCAAATGGTGCAATTTCTCTCCTACGCTACACAAACTATCCTATGGTTCTATCACCAGATGATATATTGGCCATTGAAAATCGTAAATATGTTGGGTTGTTAAAATGGAATTTGATGATGGTACTGCGAATGCGAGAAAGAAAAAGGTGATCGAGAATGACCATTTATGGCAGGAAGTTACATCTGGATGGAGTACCTTTAGTGAGGTTGCGAATCAATCTTGCAATGTAAACTTTAGTCGTCAATATTTGGTACCTGTTTTTATATACAATTCTAATTATGATTTAAAGTTTATTTTACCGGCGTTGGGCTGCATTGCCAAGGGGGGAGTTATAGATAATGCATGGGTAGATGGTTCTCTTTCTTATAATATCATACCCAAATCATCGGAGAAGCTGCTGCTGCTAGAATTTCTGTGGAAACAGTTGACAAGGGTAACACATGCCTGAATAAAATCTATTTTTTAGACTCTTTCAGTTTCTTTCCCAAGTCTTTAAGTCAATTGATTCAGGTACAGAAAAGCGATAATTTTGATAGTTTCCCCCTCCTTAAACAGCGCTTCCCCGATGATGAAATGTATGATTTATTAATGTGTAAGGGCATATACGCATATGATTACTACATCTCTACCTCGAGGCTATATGAGGTTTTATTACCGCCTATCGAAGCATTTTACAATTCCCATGCGGACAGTCAATGCACCACTGGTGACTGGCGACAAGGATGGTTTTTTTTGAAATTGACGGTGAAATACCCATGGAAATCCATGACTCAGTAAAATATTTTGTTTTCCGCCATAAATAGACCGGTGGGTAAGGACTCTTTGAGTCCCTACAATTTATTTTTAGTAGAGGATGGGAGTATGCACTGGGTGCCTTCAAATCAAAAACTTATTTCTGACTTTGACCAGAAACAGAATATCGTTCTTCATCACGTCCTATTGAGATGTATGGGGTCCAATGGCTTCAAAGTCACAAAGGTTCATAGAGCCCTCCAGATTGATCAAAAGCCCTACATGAAAACGTTTATTGACACCTTTGTCAGTAAACGTTCACAAGCAAAAACAAAGGTTGAAAAGAAAATCTATGAACTCATTTTGAACTCAGCCTTCGGTAAAATGTGCGAAAGCATACGAAACAGAAGTCAATCTGACATTGTAATCAATCCCAAAGATTGTGCTCGAATCATCGCGGATCGAAACTTCAGATCGTTCACAATCATAGGCTCTGACGTGGTGCTCCTACATCGCAAGAAAACAAACATTATTTTAAATAAAATATTGCAGGCGGGAGTACAATAACGGAAATATAAAAAAAAACTCATGTTTTCATATTATTATGCTGTATGCAAGGTACAATGGCCGATTAAGCGACAAGTTCAAGTGTAGTGAGACACTAATTCACTCCTGTTCAAGTGTAGTGAGACACTAATTCACTCCTGTTGAAAGTTAAAACTGAAAATTTGTTGAATGATTTGGAAAATGGAGAAAAAATTAGCTCATGGATGGACTACGCTAACTGGAATGAATCTGTCTATCCAGAGCTAATGAAACGCCAGACCCCAAACCAATTGTTAATGCTAAAATCTGAAACGGGAAATGATCTTGTATCCAGTGGTGTGTTTCCTGGGCCGAATGTACACTGTGTGGAAATACACAACAAGGTTATCAAACAAGTTTGCAAGGGGGTGCCTACACACTTTGTAAAAAATAATTTAAATATGAGTGTTTATAGAAACTGTGTGGAACTTAGTTTAGTCCCAAGAGCGCAAGTCATCGCGATTCGCTCCTTACAATTTAAAAACTACACAGTTAGTGTTGAGAAAAACGCCATGTTTGCCATATCAGACAAAGTTTATGTACTTGAGGATGGTGTGAAGGTACTACCACACGGCCACTATCTAATTTCAGACCGAGTTGAATGTACAGAGTATAGAAAACAACTCGGTCTGGATAAATTAACTTAAATTCATTTATAGTACAAGGTGGGCGGTGGGTGGTTTGGGGATTTTTTTTTCTTTTTTATTAAAGTTACTAAATTTTTACAATCTGCGAGGCCGGGATATTTCTTCATAATTTAATTTTCCATATGCAAAGCAGAGTTATTTCATCATAATGATCCCCGCCCAGCCCCCGGCCTGCCGCAGCGGGCCCCCCGTGCTTTCCGGTTCGGCCTTCGGCCACTGCAGCTGCCACCCCCGGGGGGGGGGAGCCACATTTCAAATTGAAAGTGATGTTGTAATTTTTTATAAATAAAAAATGATACTATTTTAAGTGTATTTATTGTTTATCAAAAAAGTGTTTTTCCTAATGTCTATTTCACATAAATGTTGGATTTTTTGTTATAAATAAATAAATAGAAAAAAAGTGTGATATTAAGTGTTTTACTTAATAAAAAAAAGTGTTTTTTTCCTAGTGCCTATTTCAAATAAAAGTTTTTTTGGTTTTTTTATGAATAAATGAATAAAAAAATCTTTATTATGTGTATTTTTTGGTTTAAAGTGTTTTTTCTAATTGCACTATTTGTAAAGTGCTGCTTTTATGTTAATAAGATAAGAAAATATGATTCTTTATTGGTTTTGTATATGATTCTTTAGTGCTCAGGGTCCCACACCCGGGTCCCTGAAGGGCAATCCTCAAAGAAAAAACACCTGCAACTGAAACGCCTACAACAACTTTGGATGCATCACCTCCCCCCCCCAGATAACGAACCCCGCATGCCCCCGGAACTGATTTTTGAGTGCGAAACAACACCTAAAGATGGATTTTTGGAATGTGAGAAGGATGAACCAGATATCCAAGACAAAACAAGTTATTAAAGAGATGAGACAATACCTCATCGATATAATTTGGACTGGAAATAAGGTGGAACTAAATAAGGTGGACTGGAAATGGATTAGAGAAATTCGATGATGGGTTTGCTTTGGCATTTAGCGGTCACCCTTCCGTCCACCGCACTGGTGTAGGAATTATGATGTCGCCACTTGCACTCAAAGCAATGGCGAACTGGAAACCAGTTAGCGAACGTATATTGACAACTCGTTTCGTATCTAATCATACAAAAATGATCATTATCGCCTGCTATGCTTCGACAAATGAATCTGATGATGAGGAAAAAGATGCTTTCTACAACATGCTACATTCGGTCACCAAAGACGTTCCCAGGCACGATATAATCTGTGTTGTTGGCGATCTAAATGCTAAAGTCAATGCAGATCGTCAGTACTGCCCTGAAGTTCTGGGCCCACATGACATCGGAGACACGAGTTAAAACGGTGCACTCCTAATTGACTATGTCCTAAGCAATGACTTGGTGATAGGTGGCAGTGTGTTCGAACATAAAACGATTCACAAGTACTCGTGGGTGTCCCCTGACGGCCGGACAAAAAACCAAATCGATCATTTCCTCATATCAAGACGCAGGAGAAGTAGCCTTCTCAACGTGAGGGGCTTTCGAAGAGCGGACGTGAATTCAGATCACATCTTGGTGATATCCGAATTAAGAGTTAAACTGAAAGCTAAGACACCGAAAACCAACGCCAAAACACACAAACAGTTCAAAACTAATAAGCTGAAAGATCGTGATATCCGCAGAAGCTTCTGCATATCACTACATAACAAATTTGAAGCGTTAATTCGCTCGATGAAGCTGAATACTCTTATGCTGAAACCATATGGACCTCCGTGAAATGTGCATACCATGACGTTGCGAAGGCCAGCCTTGGCTTCAAGAAAAGAAAGAAAGAAAAATGGATATCGGACGACACCTGGAAATGTATCAGTAAACGCAAGAAGACCCAGACGCTTATCCTAAACACGTTGTGCCCTGAAGAAAAAGCCCAGTTACAGCTCTGTTACAAAGAAGAGGATAAGGCGATTAAAAGAAGTGCAAGGAAATACAAAAGAAACGTTATCGAGGAAAAAGCAGCACTTGCAGAAGAAGCTGATAAGAAAGGATCTTCAAAAATGGTGTATCAACTAACGAATGAGATAGTCGGAAAGAATACAATCCGAACATCCCTTGTAAAAGATGAAAATGAGGACGTAATCTCGGATCCACAGAAAGCTGACGAGAGATGGGCCTCGTATTTCGAGAAAGTCTTAAATAGACCCAGAACTGACGATCCAGATACAGTACCTGACAAATCGTTTTTACAAATTGACGTAAGTGCTGACTCCCTAAGCACCGAAGATGTGATGACAGCTGTGAAAAAGCTGAAAAATGGACGGACATCTGGAGTAGATGGGAACACGGCAGAGATGCTGAAGGCGTCCCTTCGTGCCTGCATGACCGTTTGGACTGCTCTCCTGATGGTCATCTGGAATAGCAAAAAAGTTCCAAAAGACTGGACGAAAGTTATATTACTACAACTCTTCAAGAATGGCGATGCGCTAGTCTGTGACAACTGTAGGGGCATCAACCTAACGTCTGTGCCTAGCAAAATACTAGCCACAGTCATACTAGAACGGCTAAGCGCAGCCCTAGCTTCACACCTCAGAGAAGAGCAACACGGTTTCTGACCTGGTAGGTCTTGCTATGACCTTATTTTCATTCTAAGGCTGATGATGGAAGAGTCAAGAGAATGGAACAAAAAGATGTACCTGCTCTCCATTGATTTTGAAAAGGCGTTCGATTCTATCGACCGAGATACTTTATGAAGATTCTAAATTATTACGGAGTACCTAATAAACTAGTCAAAATTATAATGGTACTTTATGAAGATAGTGAATGCTGCGTTCGCACAGAAATGGGGATACGCGTTTCTTCAAGATAATTTCTGGAGTCAAACAAGGTTGTATACTATCCCCTTTCCTGTTTGTCATTGTAATGGACTATATTCTACGCCAGTCTTCAGGCTGTGGAGTGAAGATTAGCAGCCGGCAGGTCTCGGATCTGGATTTCACAGATGACGTTGTTCTTCTCGGAGAAGCGAAACAGCAACTGCAGCTGCTACTCGATGCCATAGATGAACAGGCCGAAAAAGGGGGACTGGTGGTGAATGTCAATTAGACAAATAGCATGGCCACATCTAACTCCCCGCTGATACTAAAATTTGAAGTTAAAGCAATTGACCAGGTCGAAGAATTTAAGTATCTTGGGAGGTGGATGAAATAGGATGGCGAAATAGCTAATGAAATTAAGAGGAGAATTGGACAGTCGACATCGGCTTTTAATAAATTGAAACCGGTTTGGCGCAGTAGTAAATAGTCTCTGCGCTTAAAGCTAAGACTCCTAAACAGCAATGTGATGTCCATCCTCCTTTATGCTACTAGCGAATGCTGGAAATTAAACATCAAACTGGAGAAACGTGTCCTACTTTTGAGAACGTGTGCCGTAGAAGGATCCTGAACATATCGTTGCAGGAAAAGGTCACCAACATAGAAGTTCGTCGGCGAACCGGTCATCCATTAGTTACTGACCTCTTGATGCGTAGGAGATGGACGTATCTTGGTCATGTCCTTCTTATGCCAGAGGATCGACTCCCAAAAACAATATACGAGTGACGCTCTGAGAGGAGGCAGAAAAGAGGTTGACAAAGACACACCTTACGACGGCAGTACGAACGGGACCTTAGATGTTCGGAGCTGTCTCTTCAACCACACTGGGAGTCTATAACGGCTGCAACTCAGTTCCGAGATGTGTGGCAAGGCTTCGTAGACGCCCTCTGAGCCATTCCTGGCTCTGGAGGATCTAAGGTCTAAGGTAAGGAGTAATAACAGGTAAATTATTTAGTCATTAGACATCTATAGTTTACAGTTAGTTGTAGGTGAGCTGTTGAAGCGAACAGCAATATGTATCAATTTAAAACACCATTCAGATCGTTTCTGTATGGTCCATCAATGTCAGGCAAAACGACACTCTTAACTAAAATAATTAAAAATTGTGATAAAATGTTTATGGAAAGGCAGAAAAAATCTACTATTGCTACATTATTTGGCAGGAGTCATACGATAAAATAAAAGCTATTGCTACATTGGTGCAGGTACAACTCATACAGGGACTTGATGTTTTCGACATCATTGAACCAAACTCTTGGCTGATTATTGACGATTTAGCTGAATCCATTGAACAGTGGTCCCAGGAAATGCTACAATTGTTTACTGCTCACTCACATCATGAACAGATATCCGTTACTCTAGTTTTACATAATCTCTTTCATCAGAGCAAATGTAAGCGAACACTTGCTTTGAACTGTACCTACTATATCATCTACAGAGTTTTTTGTTATTCTAGCTCACTAATAACTCTTAAAAAACAAATATACCCCGGTGCCCCAAAATTTTTACTTTCAGCGTACAATCAGGCAACTAATAAACCCCACGACTACATTCTATTGGATCTTAATCAAAACACACCCGAGGATTTGCGGGTAGTCACAGATATTTTTGACAATGAAATTTCAGTTTATCCTCCAGTGAACAGTAAAAAAGTTTATTAGTTGGCATCATGACACTGAAGAAACTGTATGAAAATAGACATTTATTTTCCCTTTTAAGCACTTCAAAACCACCACAGAAAAGCCATACTCAAACATGGTATTGACAACGATTTTATTAATCTAATATCTGAACTTTGTTTCAATTTAACCGAGGGCAATGTTATACTGCCAGAAGTAGTTAAGCAGCAGGCAAAGCAACATTGTTCCATTGTAAGTGCATTGGCTTGTAAAAAGAAAGAAACAAATTTTAAAACAAAACGTATTCTTCAGGCGGGCGGTAGCTTTTTTACACTTTTACTGCCAATAATTGCAGGACTTCTAAACAATTTTCCCTAGATGGTTAAACCTTATAAATTGACTCCAATAGAACTCACTCTTTCACCAGTGGAACACTTTGAGGACCATCTGAGTAAATTCATTGACATTGAGATTATTGACGATTATAAAAACTACTTTTACTTCAAGATGTATTTCGCCGAGTGGACAAACATAATCCCTATCATGTCAGATCAGTCAATGTGAGTTTCATTGATCACAAAAAAGAAACATCTCAGGATTCTTCTGTTGCTGCTGCTGGAATACAGTTGAAAAAGAAGGAACTGAATTCAATAGTCTCGAGCGTTGGAAATCTAATGCCACACTCATATCGTGAACAAAGTAAATGACTCATAACATATCTCATGGAAAGTGGTCAAGATCATATTCAAGTCGATAGTAATGGGAAACGAATTTTAATTCAAGGGAAGAGTTATAATCTACTTGATTTAATCTATGGTATGGTTAAAAACCGTAAAGGACTTTTATCATTTGACACTCATCGATACAACTCTCTTAATACATTAAACTTCCCCAAAGGCCTTATTATCAAAAGGCGAATTATAAAAAAAAATTAAATGAACATGTTCCATCATCATCATCAATATTAAAACATGAAGAAGAGGAAGAAGAAGATTTAAAATCAATTTAGTATAATAACAGAATACATAGTGGAAACAGTGATTTGATGATGAGGAGCACACCGCTGATAGCTAGACAAAAGTGAAGACGTATTAATATCAACTCAACGTCACCATCATCGCCCACTCGTATACAAAAGGGTAGTGGACGTTACACTACGTGTTTACGTTCAAAATGGTTGAAGTTCTAAAACATGCTTATGAAAATATTGGTGAAGTGGGGTGGTTCCCCCACCACTCTTTCCAAAGTCACTGGCGTTCACACTAAAAGTGTACAAGACTATCTACAAAATGAATCAAGTTACACTCTGCATAGAAACCATACGCTTTCTTGCTAATCAATATTGAAAAACTAAAGACTTTTTCCCACTGCATATAATGAAAGCAGATCTCTTAACTCTAGATGAGATTCAAAGATATCATAGATATCATACTTGCAATCAGTGTTTTTAATCGCTATGCGTATGCCATTCTATTTCGGACAAAGAGAGGTGTTGAAGTCGCTCAGGCTATAGAAAGTATTCTCGAACAAGATTCGTATAAAAGATTCAAACAGATCGGGGTAGTGAATTTGTTAATCCACATACCGAAAAAGTACTAATGAAATATAATACAATGCTCGATAGTCCTATAAAGGCTGCATTGGCTGAACGATTGATAAGAACTATTCAACTTCTAATTTCAAAATATTGTACATTGAAATATACACCAGCTTTTATTCGCGATTTAGATGAAATCATGTTGGTTTATAATCAACGACCCCATCGATCATTGTCCAACTCAACCCAAACAGAAGTCCATCATTCTGATCAAGATAAATTTGATACTTTTCTTAAAATATATTCCAATGAAATGATTGTAAAGAAAAAATTCAACGTTGGTGATACTGTTCGAATTAATAGAACAACTAATGTTTTTGAAATGGGCAATTACTTGTGGTCCACTGAACTTTTTAAAGTGGCAGAAATCCTAGACACCAACATATACCTTATCGTCTCCGAGACACCAAAGATGAAGAGATATTCGGTGGTTTTTATGACTATGAACTACAAAAAGTTCGACAAACTAGTGAATCCAATTAAAAAGATACTAATTACCCGTAGTTGCCGGGCCAAGAAAACAGTTACTTGTTCGGTGGCTAGGATACAACTCTGATTTTGATTCTTGGATCGGTGTTGAAGACATTACCAATGCCCAATGACTTTTATGTAACATGTATGTCCAACGTAGCCGACCCTCTCTACAATGATTTGAATAAAACAAGTAATTTTTGGATGAAACTCTCTCCCACCATCAAATTCGATGACGGAAAGTATGAAGTCTCTCTTGTCGACTGTATTCTCAAAAATGCATATGATATACTGAGAAAGGATCGTGTGCATGAGATAAAAGTTATACCATTCGATTGGTCACTCTGTGTCAAGTATGAATAGGTTGAAGCTTTTAAATCTAGGGAATATCCACATATCACTTTGAAACATATAAAGAATATGGTACTATGACAGATTTGTGTCGTACAATCAATAGAAAAATCTCTTATCGTAGGAATGGTTGATTTCATTTTAATTATTCAATGGAACGCGATAGGATTTACATTACCTCACCTATCGACACTGAAATGATTCATCTCAATGATAATTTGAGAGGTGTTCTTGGCTTTAAACAGAATATGATCAGTGGTAAAAATGCTGGCACTGTTATCGGGATGGATCATGTTATTTTTGCTGATTATCCACCTGGTTTTGCCTCGGACTCTTGCATTTTTCTGTATGCATTCTTTGTGGGAACATCATGAACAAGTTCACCACTATAATATAAAGCATCTTCAGTATGTCTCTGTAAACACTTCATATCTACAACTCTGTCAGTTAACACTAAGAAGTGAATTGGGTGATCCTCTAGCAATAACAAAAGGTTTAGATGTGATAACATGTCATTTTCACTGCCTAAAATGAACAATAGAAGAATTCTATTTGGATGTCCTGATATTTACTGCTATGTCGGTGCTCTGAGTCCACGTGAAATAGGTCATGGATTGGACAATTACAAGTGGCGTACTATAATGTCTGGCTATGGTCTTGGTAGCTCGTTTGCTAGGCTATTTCATTCTGCACTACCCCTTGCCAGAAAATATCTTGCACCTGCTGCATTATATTTTGAGGCCTCAAAACTATAAGACTGAGGATCCGGTAAAAATTTCAACTAGAGTGTGAAAGAAATATTGTTGTGAAGTGTATTTTATGGTATTTGGGGGTTGTAGTCGTAGATGCCTTTATTCTTCCTTTCAGGGGAGATAAACTCTGGCCCTAAGGTAATTAAATTTTGGTAGCGTGCCTTAGGCTATGACCGAACTAAGGAGGCGTACCAGCTGGATATGCTCGAGGGGCTAAAGGTAGATTGAAGAGAGGTTGTCTAAAATACAATACTTTTATTCATTTAACATATAATAATAATCAGATATATACTTTCTACTGGGACTGGTTGTCCCAAGTAGACCACAAGTCTCAGAAACTACAATAATATATAATAAGGTATTTAGACACTTACAATGATAAGACAAAATTCCATGATATTTCTAAAAACAACGGACCAGAGGTCAGTCCAGCATAAAGTTAGTATCGATCCCTCCTTCCGATAAAATGTATCTTTTATACATTTTTATCAACCACACCTTCCCACGTAATCGCTAGGAAGTGGTAATTTCTCAATTTCCGGTTAAACAGAACTTTGCAGGATATGTTCCTTATCTTAACAAAAAGTGGTACTTCAAAACTTCATATTTGCGTCTTATATATTTTTACTAAATTAATAATTAACTAAATTAGAAAGCTTTACCACAATACTCCGCATTTAAAGAAGAATTGTCCCAATTCTCAATATTTTACTTTTAAAACAATTTAATATCGTTTACAGCTATTATGCTGCCATCTTTGGGTCATTATGTGCATCTACCCTCAATGGGTTTCTTTAGGGTTATGTTTCAGATCCAATATAGGCCATGTTTTTTTTTTTTTTCAAAGGATTTCAATTTGAAATAAATCCTTGTTCCTCTTTTTCTCTGTCTCTATGACTGACAATTACTCTTTTACCCTCTTCATATGCATCTTCTGTTTTAACTTTACCCCAAGCGGCTTAAACATAATATTAGTGGTTTTGCTTAAATTAGATTTCAAGTTATATTAGACAAGCTTATGAATTATTTGAGTTTAAATTTAATTCCCCTTAATAATTTAATTTATCTGTATGATGTGGTTGATCTACCGTTTATTTTTCGTTTTAGAATTACCTTGGATAAATTACATATAACATTATTGATTTTTAAATTTTCACATATTTTTCAAGTACAAAGCATTTTCACATATTTCAATAACATAAGCCATTTGGCTATGTAGCACAATATCTAGGCCTAAAGTAAGTTCGAATTTTATTTCACTTTTGATAAAACTGTAGTAAAGTCTCTATTTCTGCTATTGTTTCCAAATATCAGTTGATCAAGAATGGTTTGTTTTTTGATGGTGTGAGACTATGGTTTCAGGATATATTTGAAGTGGCTTCAAAATTTGTTACTTTCCAAAAATGTGTCAAAATATGATTGAAAGAAAAATGGATCCAAAAGGATGCTACGAAAAATTTGATTTCCAAAAAAAAGCTAAGGCTGTATCTAAAATAAATATTCACACTAGAATACATATAAAGCATAAAATTCTATATATATAGTAGAAAGAAACACTCAATTTCGTAAAGTTTAATTACTTTTATTTACTTTTCTCTCTTTTAATTACTCCAAAAATAATATCCCGCTTAAACCGAAACATTATGTTTCTTGCCGGATTATTCTTTCCAACTTAATACTACACGGATTATTTCACAATAAAAATTATTAATACGTTGACTCGAGGTCAAACATTTACATATAACATTAAATCACTAGTTAAAACAAAGTTGATAAAAACATAGTATATATACATATATATAAGCATTGTGTAATAGCTTATATAAGTATTTTTTTTTAATTCGCAAAACTAGATAGGATATTTAACTACTGTTTAAAACTTAAAGCATTAAAAAAATAATACACGGTATAGATAAGCATTGGAATTAATTCCAATTATTGTTTTGTTAATTGTTTATGAAGTATTAATGTAGAATACTTCTTGAATGATATAAAAATAAAAAACACAAATGCTCAACATTCAATTCACTATATTTACATGGATAGTTTAGGATATACATATGTATATATATATATTAACAAAATTTATGTTGATACATAACTTAATTGTTAAAAACAAATAATAATTATGTACTTTAATAATTTATTTAAACATTGCAATATTTATTCTTTGTACAACTTTCAAATAAGTCCGTCAAGACTTTTATATGATAAGTCCTAACTGTAATTAAAATATTTACAAAACCAAAGCAACTCCAACAAATAGATTTATGCTTGGCAATATTTCATATAACATAACTTTTATATTTACATTTCTATAAAAAAAATTTTAAATACAATTCTCTGTTTATAAAAAGGTTTTCGAAATATATTTATAACAATAGATATTTTCTGAACTACATTTGTTACAACTATATAACTTTTCCCATATACGGCTATATACATTTTGTTTTAAAACTTTGGTTCTATTTCGAATCCACTTGTGTCATTAACTGTCATTAGCTTATAAGCCTGTTTGTTTATTCAGACTTTTAAGCTTTCCAATTCTTTTCGAATTATTTTTGGTACTTGAGACAGTTTTATAGCGTTTTTGTCTGTAATCTCTCTTTTTTTCAGCTTTAATGTCCTTTTGGTTTAAGGCTTTATTTACAGCTTATATCTGATAAGCTAAAAAATTTTGCTGTTCCACTTTATACCTATTATGCCATTATCAAATGACTTTACATGTACTCTGAAGGTTCGCTTACCATGACTTCCTTCTGGTAGCTCCTTATAACGTTTCCAGGTCCTCTTGTCATGGCCACAGCTAAAAGGACAATTATGAACCTGCACACACAATAATTAATTATTTATATTATTGTCACACTTTTTATTTGTTGTCACAATTTTCTCTTGGGCCATTCTTTTTTTCAGAAAAGTGGCACTTCTGCAGAAAATACCTGGCCTTCATGGCACACAGTAATTTAGTTTTCGACATACAAGTGACAATGACTATTTTCACTTTAACTTCCCAACTTTTAGTGGTCTTGTCTTAGGTTTCAACTTCAAGTTTTTGTGACTTACTTTCAATTTTCTATGCTATGCTAGTCATTTTTTTTAAGTGGTTTTCCGCTTTTTCATTAAAATAGATCTTTTTTTTAAGCCTATTTTTTTATATTTCATGTTCTTTTTCAATAACCTTAATAAGTTTTTATGCTGATTGCCCTTCTATGGTCAAATTCATTATCTCCATATTTTTAAGAGTTGGGGGGGGGGTGTCTAATTTTTGCAATCTGTATTTTTTGAAATTATTTAATTTTTTTCTTCCGAAAGTTTTTGGTGTTATAAAAGTACTGTAGTTTTTCAGCTAATTTTTTTTTGAACACTTTTAATTAAGTTTTTCTCCAAAATTTCTAGTTCTCATTTATTCATAAAAATGTACGTTTTTACGATATCCTGATTCCCACAAAATTGTGTGGTTTTCATCGCAGACACATATTCCTTATCTGTGGTATTTCACCAAAAATTAGGGCCTATTTCGTGCCAAAAGTTGTTTAGAGATAGGGGTTATGTGGTTTCCCTATAAATTTTTATATTATTCGCGTTTGGTATTTTCCTCAGTTTAATTTGCGCCTTAGTTTTATACAGTCACTGAGTGCAATTTGTCCCTTTCGTGATACTTTGACTATTACCCTGTTCTACAAGTTTATGGGTTTAGTGCCTTGGAAGCGTGACTACGTCCTATTTATTTATTTTTTCTAGGACGTAGGACCCTTCCAGAACATTCAGCTCAAATCACCTCCAAAGTTTGACTTTTATTCCTGATATACATTTGATTAGCTTGGTGGATCCCCCCAATGACAAGACGCTTAGCAGTTTTCGTTTTTAAATGCAAATGGTCCGGTCATTGGTGTTTTTCACCTGTAATGTCCTCGCCCTGTCATTTTTGTTAATGGTGTGTTGTGAATTTATTTAATATGTGAAATTAATTACACCCGAGAAAACTTTGTTTTACACGGTGCTATACTTTTTAAATTGTGACCCATTTTATCTACGGTTTCTTGTTTATATACACCGTCCTTATAGGTAAGTGTTTAATTTATCATATCTTCTACTATTTATAACAAGATTACAGCTAGCTTGTACATGTAGTGGCCACCTAATGTAAACTCTTGCTGCCTTTCCCATTATAATTATTTTTAAATTTCTCCAAAACAATTTTTTTTCGAATTCGACTGAAAGTGTCAGGATTATTGATATACCAAGGTATGCAAGAATAGATCGTTGGAAAACTATGGTGTTTTTCTTTTCCACTTCCTTCTGATGTCTTAGTTTATTGCCCTTCTTTTTTTATACCAAGCCCTTTCTCTTAAGGGTTGCAAAAGAAGAGAAAGGCGACTCCGAGGTCAGTTCTCCTATGTCCTCTTGGAAGTAGCCTACCATTAAAATAAAATAAAATATAAAACATTGCTGATATGACAATTATGATATCATGAGGTTAAGATTTGAGGTTAAGAAATACAGTTAAATTTCAATAAAACGTAAGAATATGAATTAGGTTTTTTGATCATACTTTGAGAAAAAGGCGCCAGAACTCTTTTATCTTTTTCTTTTAGAAAAAGAATTTTTTTATCTTTTTACAGCGCCATATCAAAAATACAAGTTCTGGTTACCGACTTCTATTTTGTAGAATTGTTGCATGCTCAAAATATGTTTGAAAAACATCTTTTTTTACTTCGTTTGACGTTCCTCTTACTTTGTTTGACATTCCCGTGGAGACTCCAAACATCCCCATTTAAGTAGATATATTCATTATTTTACTTGTATAGATATTTTCAGCTTTTTGCTCATTATGAGTATGATTAGTTTATTGATCCCCCTTTTTTCTAAAATCAACCAAATTTTCTCAGGCGCGTAACTTTTGATGGGTAAGAATAAACTTGATGAAACTTATATATTTGAAATCAGCAATAAAATATGATTCATTTGATGTATCTATTGGTATCAAAATTTCGTTTTCTAGAGTTTCGGTTACCATTGAGCCGGGTCGCTCCTTACTTACAGTTCGTTACCACGAGCTGTTTGAAAGAACTTCAATATACTGTTAAGACATGTCCTGAGTAACATAGGCCTATATTTCTTACTCAGGTTTTATTTGATGCTACTCGGCTCTGAGAAAACTGAAGTTTGTTTCTAATCCATTCATTCAGGAGTCATACTGGAAGCGCCTTTGCCTTCATAAAGATGACTGGAAAGAGCCCTCTTCAGTTTTCAAATATCAAGGAAGGTAGGTTCAATATTCTCAAATATTATTGGGTAACGTTCATGAATTTCAGCCCTCCCCCCGGGGAGTTCGGGGGATTAAGTCATCCTAAAAGACATAGTTATCATATTTTCGACCATGCTGAACGAAATGGCTATCTCAAAATTTTGATCAGGTGACTTTGGGAAAAAATGAGTGTGGGAGGGGTTCTAGTTGCCCTATATTTTTTTTTGTCACTAAAAAGGGCACTAGAACTTTTAATTTCCGTTCTAATGAGCCTTCCCACGATATTCTAGGACCACTGGGTCGATACGATCACCCCTGGGAAAAAACAAAAACAAATAAATACGCATCCGTGATCTTTCTTCTGGCAAAAAATGCAAAATTCCACTTTTTTGTTGACAGGTGCTTGAGACCTCTACAGTAGGGTTCTCTTATACGCTGAATATGATGGTGTGATTTTCATTAAGGTTCTATAACTTTTAGGGGGTCTTTCCCATTTCTTCTAAAATCAGCTAAAAATTCTCAGGTACGTAACTTTTGATAAGTATGATTAAACGTGATGAAACTTATATATTTGAAATCAGCATTAAAATTTGATCCTTTTGATGCATCTATTGGTATCAAAATTCCGTTTTTTAGAGTTTCGGTTACCATTGAGCCGGGTCGCTCCTTGTTTGCAGTTCGTTACTGTTTGATTAAATAAAAAAAAGTTTTTTTTTTAACTTAAATTAAGGAACGACGTTAAAACTTAAAACTAACAGAAATTATTCCTTACATGAACGCGGCTGTCCCCTCCTCAACGCCTCGCTATTTAAGCTAATGTTTTTTATTTTTTAAAAAAATTGAGCTGTGAGAAAGTCAAACTTTAGCGTAACGTGCGAGGCTTTAAGGAGGGGACTGCCGCTTTCATATAAGTAATAATTTCTGTTCTTTTTAATTTTTAACGTCGTTCCTTTCTTTCAGTTAAAAAAAACTTGTTTTTTTTACTTAATTTTTGAACGTTTTTGAATTAATACAGGTTTTGATTTTGGCTCACCGTATATGAATAAATAAAACAAAATTTGCATTTTAATTTTACTTTTATTTGGTTAATTGGCTTTCTCGAAACATGTTTAATTTTAATTTACGAACGTTTTTATTAGTATAAATAACCTATACGTAACTTACGAATTAACTTATGTAACGAAATTCTATATTCGCATATTTTTAATACGTATATTAGGGGGTTCGCCTTCTAGTCAATTCCTCGCTCTTTATGCTAAAGTTCGAATTTTATTCCAATTCTTTAAAAATGACTCCTTAATCACAAAGGCCGTTATTTAGAATAAATAGTTCTTATGAAAGTACTAAAAATATTTGGCTTAAAGAGCAATGTACTGACTAGGGGGTGAACCCAATCATATACGTAGTATTTTCTGTATGTTTTAAGTTTTGATGTTGCTCCTTACTTTCAGTTGAAAAACTTGTTTTTTTTATATTTAATTTCTGATCTTTTTTTAAATAATGCCAGGAAATCCGGCGCCTTCTTCATAGCAATGTCCCTTCTCCCATGAAAATCTCTGTCATGGATAGATCCTCCCACATAACCCCGGACCCGCCCAACCCCCCACTACCAGAAAAAATCCCCCTGAATACGTTTGTACACTTTCCAATAACCAATACTGTATGTTGACATTGGGTAAAGTTCATAAATTTCAGCCCTCCCCCGGGGAATTTGGGGGATTAAGTATTCCTAAAAGATATAATTATCATATTTTCGACTATGCTGAACAAAATGGCTATCTCAAAATTTTGATGGGCTGACTTTGGGAAAAAAATGAGCGTGGGAGGGGGCCTAGTTTCCTTCCATTTTTTCGGTCACTTAAAAAGAGCACTAGAGCTTTTAATTTCCATTCCAATGAACCCTCCCACGATATTCTAGGACCATAAGGTCGATACAACTACCCCTGGGAAAAAAAACAAATAAACAGACATCCGTGATCTTTCTTCGGGCAAAAAATACAAAATTCCACATTTTTGCAGATAGGAGCTTGAAACCTCTACAGTAGGGTTCTCTGATGCCCTGAATATGATGGTGTGATTTTCATTAGGGTTCTATAACTTTTAGGGGGTCTTTCCCCCTTTTTTCAAAAATCAGCCAATGTTTCTCAGGCGCGTAACTATTGATGGGTAGGACTAAACTTGATGAAACTTATATATTTGAAATCAGCATTAAAATTTGATTCCTTTGATGTATCTATTTGTATCAAAATCCCGTTTTCTAGAGTTTCAGTTACCATTGAGCCGGGTCGCTCCTTACTTACAGTTCGTTACCACGAACTGTTTGATCGATGTGACTGAAGATTGAAGTTCATAATGCAGTGAAAGAAGCAATGTATTGACGCTATTTGTCCACCTCAGTTTTCTCTAGGGTTTAGATCTATAGTTTTTGTCAACATTGTTGACCAACATGAACTCCTCAACAACGGTTTAAATAATTTATTTCACATTTACGTATAAATCTAAACCGTATTAATAAACTAATTTTTTTTTAATACCTGAGAGAAGCTACGAAATTCTTAAAATTTTTCGTAGTTATAAAGCGTTTGACGGTAGTTCGTAACACGATCGTAGAAGCTACACTGCACAGCGGAGTAGACTTTTGACTGGGAGATTTTATTTACTTAGCAGTTTTAGGAAATGAATATATTGGTCGTCTAACTGATCTTTATCCCAAACTTCAAACACATAGAAACGAGAGGTGTTTTAATTTCTTGGGAAAGATGGGATAAAATGAAGATGGATGCCAGAACTAGAGTTACAGTGGCTGCTTTATAATTACCAGTTTTCTAATTTCATAACACCAACTAAAACAAAAATAGTTCGCACGATTGTTGCTCGTTTTAACCGACAGTATGTACCAAAAAATTCTTGCTCAATAAGAGAAGAGGATTATTGATATACCAAGGTATGCAAGAATAGATCGTTGGAAAACTATGGTGTTTTTCTTTTCCACTTCCTTCTGATGTCTTAGTTTATTGCCCTTCTTTTTTTATACCAAGCCTTTTCTCTTAAGGGTTGCAAAAGAAGAGAAAGGCGACTCCGAGGTCAGTTCTCCTATGTCCTCTTGGAAGTAGCCTACCATTAAAATAAAATAAAATATAAAACATTGCTGATATGACAATTATGATATCATGAGGTTAAGATTTGAGGTTAAGAAATACAGTTAAATTTCAATAAAACGTAAGAATATGAATTAGGTTTTTTGATCATACTTTGAGAAAAAGGCGCCAGAACTCCCGTGTTAAAAAGAAACAACAACAAAAAACTTGTCCCTTCCATTTATAAGCATTGTGCTTTAATTTCTTTAAACCTTGCCCTGGCGCAGGCTTCCAGACCGGACCTAATTCAAATGCTTAATGGATACTTGTAAGTAATTGTAGTGTTTTTCCTATTTCCCCAAACGCATGGAATAATTAACTTCTGTTCAAAAGCATACAAAAAAGCAAAATTTCTTCACTTTTATGACACATGGTGGTTTGAAAGGCATGATGGTGCTGTCAATTTTCTGGAGCTTTTCCCTGGTGTTGTCGGATTACGGGAGAGCTTTGTTGACAACCATCCCGATTCAAGTCCAATGATGAAAGCCAACTCCTTAGTAAAAGCTTTTACCAAGTTACACTTTGTTTTTCCTCTGTTTCTTGTTAGAAAAGTAAGTTCGATTCCGTTTTCAATTTCCTTGTCTCTACAGAAAGAATATTTAGATCGACCTGCCTACTGTGAACATATTGTTTTATGCCAGTATATAGTAAAAGAGCTAATAGAAGTGGATTTTCCTTCTTTTTATGGTAAAGTAGTTCAGACAGCTGAAAGTGTTGGGACTCCCGTTGTGAAAAGCAAGATACAAACGTCGGTGATTCGTTTCTTCATACCCTTCTCATTCCCCATTCCTCAAACAGCTATGTGAAGAACTCGATTCGAGATCCCTTAACTACCAAGCTATTTTCCTTAACTACCAAGGTTTCTCGCAGTAATCTAATCAAAGATTTGTTTTTTCTCAATTCTGAAAGCCATTGCCGGGATCCAAAATCTTTTATATCATATTTCGAAGGAGAAATATAATTTTGAAAATCATTTTCAAAATCAATTAATGAATCAGAGCAGTGTTCCAGGGAAAGAGCAGCAGTCTAGCCACATAACCCCTTCCCTTGTTTATACATGGAGCTTAGACTAATTGATTATATTGTATGACAAAAAGCAAAAGGGAAATCAGGTTGAAAAGAGAAGACAGAGGTTACCTTTAAATTTTACTTTACCCCATCAATTGGTGCTTCAGAAATGCATCTCTGAATTGAGTAGTTGGACAAAGATCGTTTTCGAGTTTTAATGTTACTTAATTCACTAATGGATAAAGAGGCCCCCCCCCAGATTTTTGTTGGAGCTTTTTCGCCGGTTTTTTTCTGTTTTTCACTCTTTTTTTTTGTTGTGTAGAGTTTGTAGCCAAGACTGGGCTAAATACTCCTTCCACTAATCCCAACTTTTGTGGTCATTAAAAAGGTCATAAAATTCGTATGGTCTTCTGATATATGCTGGTGAAATCGTGTCCTCTATTTCTTCTTCTGAAAGTATAGGCTCTGTTTTCCACTCTTTTGAAAAATATCCCTCTTTCATTCTATTATGGTGTACTGCTTCTTCCTTTCCCTTATACTGATGCTTTAGAACATACGTTAAGTTATTTGGTAGAATTTTTATAATCCTGTAGGGTCCATCCCATTTCGGTTTTAACTTTTTTGTTCCTTCCAGATTCGCTTTGTAAACATAAACCAAATCTCTTAAACAGTAACTCGTTTTGTTTTTGCTTGTTCTGTCATATTTTTCTTTTTGTTCTGTTTTCGCATCTTCCAGATTGTCTTTAACTTGTTCCATAGCTTTTTTCTTTCGCATCACCATCTCTTGCTTATATTGGTCTAGGTTGTAATATATTCTGTCATTTTGTATTTTATCTAAACAAATTCTGGGATCTCTTATATGTTGCAAAAAATGGCGTTTCTTTTAACGTACGTGAAAAACCCGTATTTATTGCAAAGACTACAAATGATAAATGTTCATCCCAATTTTCATTTTCCTCTCTTGCTTGTATTCCCAGCATGTAAGCTAATTCCCTATGCTTACGTTCAACCTTCCCATTAGCTGCTGCCATCTAAGACGAGGTAAACCATCGTTTAACATCCAGATATTCTGTAATTTCGTCTAATAATTTGGCTCTAAGACATGGCCCATTGTCGCTAAGTAAAACTCTAGGAAAAATTCCGTGTTCTAGAAATAGACGATTGACCAAAACTTTCGCAATGGTTTTTGTCTTTTCGTCTTGAATTGGAAAAGCGTATGAACATGAATTAAAATGGTCGACTACGGTTAGTACGCACCTGTTTCCTTTCCTGGAAACTGGTAAACTTCCTCCGGTTCCCCAAATGTCTATTGACATTAATTCTCCTACCCCTGAAGGGGTGGGGTATTGACCTAATTCAGCCCTAGGGGTCCTTGGTGGCGACTTTTGTTTGGCGTACTCTTGGCAGCTTTGTATACAAGCTTTTACTTTTGAGTACATTTTTGGAAAATAAAAATTTTCTTTCAGCTTCCACATAGTTTTTGCTTCTCCCATGTGACGGCCAATCGTTGCATGTGCCATCTGTAAAACTTCTCCTTCCAGAGATTTTGGAATTACTGGAATAACTTTTTAGTCATGTTTTCTATATTCTTGCGATGGTCTATGATATCTTACTAGAAGATATTTACTTTCGTCCAGATCCAAATTATCTAAGTCCTTTAAAAAATGTTTAAAGTGCTCTGGCAGTTCCGGTTCTTTTGAAAAAAAGGATTTCATCGCTACACAAAAATCGTCTTTATCTTGATGCTTCGAAACATTTTCATTAGACAGTATTTTTAGCCCTTCCAGTTCGTTCTGGATGGTTGTTATCAAATTTCCTTCCGTATCTTGATTTCGTGACAAATAGTCTGTTAAAATGTTTGTACGGCCCTTTATATATATTGGGGTATATGAATATGCTTGCAGACGTAGTATCCACCGTGTAAACCGGGCTGAAGTATTTTGCTTCGTATATAGCCAAACTAATGATTTTTGGTCTACGCGTAAAATAAATTTTTTTCCAAGTAAAAATTGTCGAAAATATTCTGTAAAAACTACAAGTGCCAAACACTCCCTTTCAACTGTCGAGTATTTTTTTTCTGCCTCCGACAGTGACCTGCTCACGTATTGGACTATTGATTATACTCCTTCAGATCTTATGTTTAATAATATGGCCCCTATACCGTACCCCGAAGCATCTGTTTGCAAACAGAAGTCATGTGACAAATCTGGTAGTTTTAGTTTTAACGCCAGTAATAATTGCCTTTTTACTTCATTTAGTGCTTTTTTTGCTTCTGCTGGACATTCGAATTTACCTGATTTCTTCAAAAGGTTTGTCAAAGGTTGTGCTATTGTGGCATAATTTTTAATATATTGTCTGAAATAGCTTAACAAACCACAAACTGATTTGCAGCTTTTTTTATCTTTAGGAGGCTGTAAGTTTTCTATAACTGTAAATTTTTCTGGATTTGGGGAAATAGTACCTTGGTTTATCAGGTGTCCAAGAAAAACTAATTTTGGTACTACTATTTTTAACTTTTTTAGTTTTAATTTTAAGCCTGCTTTTTCAAACTTTTCCAGTATTTTTCTAAGTCTGACCAAGTGGTCTTCCAGGTTTTCATTAAACAAAATTACATCATCTAAATAAGCCAAGGTATCTTTTTTCCTTCCTAGTTCGTTATCTTTTAACACCAAATTCAATAGTTGACTAAAACAATTTGGACTAAATGATAAGCCAAAAGGCATACGTTCAAATATGAACCATCTTCAATCGTCTAAGATTACTGTAGCCTTATGCTTTGTTTCTGCATATAAAGCGATTTGCCAATATCCTGCTATTAAATCAAAACTAGTGTAATATTTTGAGCCTCCTAACGCATCTAAAATCGTATCAATTCTTGGTAACTTCATCACGTCCTTAACCGTGACGGCATTTAGTGATCTAAAGTCTATACATAATCTCCAGGTGTTATCTTTTTTCCTAACTTTTACTAGTGGAAAACACCAATCACTCACACTTTCTTTAATTAGTCCCTGATCTTCCATTTCTTTTATTTGGGTTTCTAGCCATGGTTTTAAATGATAAGGTGTTTTATACGGTGATTTTTTGATTGGAGGGCCGTCTGTTGATATCTTGTGCGTGATTTAGAGAGTTAATCCGTAATCCGCTTTGTGTCTTGCAAAAGTCCATTTAAAATCCCAAAGAATATTTTCCACCCTAGTTCTTACGTTTTCCGGTAAATTTTTTAAATCAAATTGTTGCAAAAAATCCGTTTTCGACATTCCATACTTTTCTTGTGGTTGCGGTTTTAATGAGGATAAATGTTCGTGGCTAGTGAAGTTTACGCTTAATTCTGGACTGTTTATAAATTTTATTTCCGAATTTGAAATCTTTTCTACTGATCCAAGTTCTACCTGGCTCAGCTTTATTTTATTATTATTTAGATTTGATAGTTTTAAGTATGTTATACCATTTTCAATTTTTATAACTTGATTTTCCACGAAAATTATTGGGTATTCTTTTATGGTGTACCCTCCTATCATGGCATCCATTGTTTTAACCTTTCCTACTTTTGCATTTAATGTCGCTAGAACTTGAGCTGTCGTTCCCCCTTCTATGGTGATTTTTCCGCTTATTTTTAGGTTATAATTCGAATCTTCAATTTCGTTATCTGTTGTTACGCAAATTTGCCTATTATTTTCATTTGCCTGGTTTATGGCTATTGTATCGGATATGGGTTCCCATACAATCCCATATTTTCTGATGGCATCTACTCCTAGAATACAAGGAAATGGTAGCTGCTTGCATATTGTTAATGTTACTGTTATTTCTTTATCCCCTGCACTAAATTTCAGTGGACATTCTCCCAAAATTGTCAGCTTGTGCCCTGTCCCTGATATCAGGGTATTCTGGCATCTACTTATGCGATTTTTGACACTAGGAGGAAACCTCTTAAAAACTTCCGCCCGAATTAATGATTTAGATACGCCTGTATCTAGTAAACATGGTAAATTTTAAAACAACAAAGAATTGGTAGATTATTATTATTTGCATTTGTATCACAACATTCTAAACTATATAGGGGTCTTTGTAAGGAAACAGCTCTGTCGACCCTTACAGGCTGGTTTCTCCGTTTAAATGTCCACTGTTTGGCCAAAAGTTTCTGGGATTATCCCAGTTTTCTTCAGCGCTGCTACTTTGACCCTAGGTATTGTTAACCGTTGGCCTTCTAGGCCTAAATTCAGGAATATTATTAGGTGTTTGCCAGGTATTATTTGCTCCCTGTCTTCCTAAATTTCTGTCCTCCTGCGTTGTGAATTGGGGTCTTGCCATGTACGTATGGCCTTCTTTGCGTATTCTATGCCAGCAATCTGCTGCATAGTGGTTTGGTTTGCTGAAATAATAGCAATAAAATATTCTCTTAAATTGTTTGTTTGTTCCCTGGTTATTTCTAAATATTTTTGATCTGTCCTTGTTGGTTCCCCAGCTATCTGTCTTTGGTTGGGGAGGGTGTCCATAATTTCTATAGTTATTAGCTCGTAGTCTCTCAAGGTCGTGGAATCTGTCAGCTATTTTCCTAGACGGCGACCCTCGGCCTCCGTTGCGCCTTTTTGGTTCACGATTCGGCTCCTCAGCGCTCACCCTTTTCTGTCCCTTTTCATATTTTATACTTTCTTAGGCTCCTGTGTTATTTATTGACATCTGATCAATCTTTTTCGTAGCCTCGTCAATTTTTACCTCTGTTTCAACTAGTATTATAGTCTGCTCTAAATTTTTAGGTTTCCGTGATAATATTAGTCTTAATAACTTTTTTGGTAACCCTTGGGTAAAAGTATGTAGTTGTACTTTCTGTACTGTTTTGTCATTTTCGCCTTTCTCTAATTGTAAACACACGGATCTACAAATTCTGTCGGCATATTCCCTGATACTAGTTGAGTTATTGAATGCGACTACCTCTTTTCTTAGCCATTCAGAGATGCTTGTCTCTATGAATCTTGTTTTAAACAATTCAATTAGAGTTCTGATATCCTTGGGCTCTTTGTCCTTAATTGCCTCAAAATGTTTAAGTGCGTTTCCCTTTAATCTGGCTCCAACGCATTGCTCTTTGACCTTATCCTCAACCGATTCAGTTAATTCGTCGAAAATTTTTAATTTTTCGATAAACTCATCTACATCTGAATTTCCCACGTATTCTGGTATAATTTTTGCAATTTCAAGTACTGTTGATAGGGAAGTCATTTTTTCCTCTAGTAAAGCCATTTTATTTCAATTTACTATTTTTATCTAGCCTTCTCGACCCAGTTTTTCTAGCGACCACCAGTTGTTGTGAAGTGTCTTATGGTATTTGGGGGTTGTAGTCTTAGATGCCTTTATTCTCCCTTTCAGAGAAAAATTATGGAGAACAGTAAAGAAACCAAAGGGGCAGCAACAAGATCCTTTGTCAGCAGCACAAGTAGCTAAAACGCTTATGAAAAAGGCCAAACATCAAGAGAAACAAAGATTAAAGATATTTGACGAGGCAGCAAAACAGCACTCGGACTCAGAGCCTCATAAACCAAACCATAGAGACCACGGAAAAACTTGCAAATATTATAAAGAAGAAAAGCAAAAATTTGGGGTCCGAAATTCGGACCAGGAAACGGAGAAAGGCAGAACGAGCGTAGCCCCCAGCAGATTAATATTTGAATAAAACAATTATAACCAAAAAAAATATTAAATAAAAATAAAACGAGTAAAAAGCCTCTAAAGAAATATCTATATTTTATTTTTTAATCGGTATATAAAAAAACATCAAGTTTTCCTTCAAATATATATCGCCAGCAAAAAAAATTATTACCGTCACGTTCTAACGCTAAATTATTAGCTCCAATCTGAAGTGACATCATAGCTTCCTGCAAAAATTTTGTTTCCAATACGGGATATAACTTCGCGAACGGTGTAATGTCAAGACTTGTCAAAACGAATTAGGCTTCGTTTCATAAAAGAAATTAATAAGGCCACGTAACTTTTAAATAGGTGTTGTGAAACTAATTAAATTATAAACATTTAAAATCAGTATTAGAAGGCGATTTTTTTGAAATGTATATTGAAAAAAAAACATAATTTGGGGGGATAATATTAAAAAAAAACGAAGTAGGATGATTTACTGAAATATGATACCTGAAAGCTAGAAAATTTAGAACGAGCCGAATCACCACTGGTGTTTTCTTTTTAAGTAAATACTATATATCTTCCGACCTTTGCCTCACTGGGTTGGCACTTCCAGCTAAATTCCACAAAAAAGTGTTTTGGAGAAATTTAAAAATAATTATAAAGGGAAAGGTAGCAATAGTTTACATTAGGTGGCCACTACATGTACAATCTAGCTGTAGTCTTGTTATAAATAGTAGAAGATATGAGAAATAAAACACTTACCTATAAGGACGGTGTATATAAACAAGAAACCGTAGATAAAATGGGTCACAATTTAAAAAGTATAGCACCGTTTAAAACAAAGTTTTCTCGGGTATAATTAATTTCACATATTAAATAAATTCACAACACACCAAAAACAGAAATGACAGGGCGAGGACATTGCAGGTGATAAACACCAATGACAGGACCGTTTGCATTTGAAAACGAACACTGCTAAGCGTCTTGTCATTGGGGGGGATCCACCAAGCTAAACAAATGTATATCAGGAATAAAATTCAAACTTGGGAGGAGATTTGAGCTGAATGTTCTGGAAGGGTCCTACGTCCTAGAAAAAATAAATAAATAGGACGTAGTCACGCTTCCAGGGCACTAAACCCATAAACTCGTAGAACAGGGTAATAGTCAAAGTATCACGAAAGGAACAAATTTCACTCTGTGACTGTATAAAACTAAGGCGCAAATTAAACTGAGGATAATACCAGACGCGAATAATATAAATGATTATAAGGAAACCACATAACCCCTATCTCTAAACAACTTTTGGCACAAAATAGGCACTAATTCAGCAAGATCAAAATAGATCTTCAGCAAGAGCCGTTGGTCAGCAATTAAAATCTCAGCAAAATGGGAAAGGATTTAAAAGGATGCGTGGGTATCATTCACTCATCAGTCTACCCAGGCGGGAAGCAAAGGACATCAACAACGACTTTGAGGAATAAACCGAAGAAGACCAATAAGCAGAAAAAGAAAAAGATTGTTAGATCAAAGAAGGATTTCTTCTCCTAAGATGACCTATCTCCCCCACAAAGAATCGAATCCGTCGATCACCTCCTCATTGAATCAGCTAAACACTGAAAATATCGGGGTGACTGTGAGTTACATCTATTATCAGCAACCCCATCAAGAACAACCCGTCTCGTAAAACGTACAATTTCGGATATTTTCCATTGAAGACTGTCTCATCGATTTTTGATCAAAATTTATTGGTTTAAATATTGCGGTGAAGAGTCAGACAATACAACTCCAACTGTTGCCGATGGTCTGTCCAATGAAAACTGTATCCTACACAACTTGTTCAAAAAAAATTAATGTATTTATTAATGGAACATTAGTGACCACTAGCAATGATTTGTCCAACTATGCAAGCTACACACAATTTATGATGATGACTCCAAAGGCATATCAGGAGTTGAGAGGACAGTCATTGGGCTATGAATATAGATCAGGTGTTGATACTGACGGTGAGTTAACTGCTGCAGTGACCCAGGAGTATCATTTAGTTAGAAAATTAAATAATGAGATATTCAATATATCCCAATGGTTACGCCCCAATGAAAAGATTGACAGAAAGTTGCAACTAGCTGTATCGAATTTAATTTTGAGAAAAACACTTGCTGTAGTACCAGATGCAAATGTCATAATCACTTCAGCAACTCTTCATGTTCGAAAACAACAGGTTATGAGCTCTGTTGCATTGGCAGTGGAAAAGCTAAGAGCCAATGGTAACAATATTAAACTTCTTGTCCCCCATATGATCACCAATCAACTTCACATTGCCACTGGCTCTCGCAGTTATACCAATTCATCATTTATCAATGGAAAAATCCCATCAACACTCGCTTTGGCTTTTGTAAAGAATGCCAGTGCCGTTGGATCCTGGACTGCATCCACCCAGGATTTTAATTTTTTTGGTCTATCTAGCCTTGTGTGTGAAGTGAATGGAGTCCCACTGTACACTCTATCATTTGATAGAAAACCCTACAGAACTCTGTATGAGTTGACCATGCAATCCCTAGATCATGATTCCCAACTATTTGAAAAATGGAATAACTGATTCAATGTTTTCAAAAAATCATGGTGTAATTGTTTTGGACCTATCTGCACCCAGGATATGAGCATAGTGCGAACGGTAATGTACGTTTAGAGTGCACATTTGCCGAATCTTTGACTGAAAGTATCACGCTAATATCATTGAGTTAACTTGAAACCTATTGGGAAATCACACCCGACGGCAGTGTTCTACTAGACCTAGCACCATGAACACAAACCAAATAATCAGTGTATTTCATATGGATCTATACATGTCCCAGTACAAATCCTATTGCATACCATCGGACTTCATTGAAAATATTCCAAATGTTAACAATACCCTAATCATTGTTAATAGCAGTCCATCGACTTTGAAGACATGCCATTGGCTATGCGTCTTTCAAACAGCGAACAATGTTGAATTTTCTTATCCTCTTGGCCTATCATATAAATTCTACACTCCACACATCAACAAATTTATTGAGAGCAGTCGGAAAACTATTATTCAAAATCAGAGGAGACTACAGGATTTAACGACTAAGGCATGCAGCTTTCATGCACTACTGTTTTTCATGTTCAGGTGTCGTGGCTATACCTACAAGAAGTTTCTTAGCATTTACTTTGACTTTCCTCGATTGAACGACTTCCTAGTGGAAAATATATTTTCAAGCGTGTTTAATATTGATTTTAGTGCCATACGAATAAATTGTTATAAAAATGTATTTAAAACTTTTTCTTATTAAAAATAATGCAATTACATGATAAAAAACGACTTTTCTACTCTTTAGATTTCATCTTCTACTACGTATAGGTATTCATCGAGAACAACTAATGCAGGTAGATTATCTGAATTCACTGTATACTGATCCTGATGTCCTGCAATGTCAGGGTCAAATTTTCTACAGTATAGTATAACTTCACTTTTATCACATCTCTGTGTTTAGTCAATGATACTATTCTCAGTCATTTTACAAAATTTTCATGTTTCAGTTTACCTATTTGAAGCAGTGTCACCTACAGTGTTCTCAAGTGGCGAATCACATTCCGTAACAGCCAAATAAAAATCAATAGGCTTTTAATCATATTAGCCATTGTCTTCACAACGATGACGTAGAAACCAAATTCTTTTGTTGTTCCAACAGTTGAATCGTAGACCTGGCTCCTCCTCCCAAAACAATCTAAAGCCACGACGATACCAGTCTCCTATCAATAAACTAAATCACGTTTAGGATTTTTTCCAATCATACCAGGATATGTATTCTCCCACTGATTACATTTATCATAATGGCAATTAGAGCATGGCTGTCCTCTAGGATGAGAGTCCCACACCCCTTCAAGACAGGAATTACAACCTTTAATTTGTAGGGCATATCCTTTATGGAATTTACACGGGTCGCAAAAATCTGACTTTTCATCATACTCATCAATCATTGTACAATTCTCACATGATGACCAGCTGCCCAGTGTATATTTGCATAGTGTACATGTATGGAACATTTTTTCATGCGTTGACACTCTCGCCGCCAATGAAACTGAGGTGCGATCAACAAATTGAGTGGGATAGAGAGAGAGAGGAGTAAATCCTCCTTGAACAACATCTTTCTCATGAAAAAAGTCTTAAATTTCTAAGTTACTGTGCATAAAAGCAAATCCACAATATCATTTTGTCTTGTCGTGATTAATATGTCAATAAATTGTGTAAATGCCTTTAGCCCACGACGTAAAAGCCTCATGCAATAGTCTAATGACTGAGAATCAGTTTTCATTACATCGACAAGCATTTCATGAGAAAATATCTTCCTTTGAAAAGATAACTCCAGAAAATCATCATCTAGAATCAAACATTTTTCCATAAACACACGATTCCCCATGATTTTCTCCTTCTCAAATCAATCCATTTTTTAGAGACTTAACACTCTCACAATCAACTTCAGACTAACCATGATTCTTTTTTCATACTTTAAAAATATACGCTAACCTACTATAGAAAAAAATACCTTCGACTTAGAAACAGTTTTATTGAATATAATTACAACAATAATAATCACTGATTCAATTTATTCTCCTTGATATATTTCACTAGTTTATCTAATACAGCTTAAAGTCTATTTATATGCACAATGTTCAGTTTCGCTGCAAAGTATAATTGCTCCTCCAATTTAAATTTGCTCAATGATATCACATTTCTTGCATACATACCATCCCATTCAAGGCTTAGTCTACATCCTCGTGTAATTTCCACAGCCACATTTGGTACTCTCATCCTTGTATCATTGCTGCTACCTGCTCCACCATCAAGCTCCAATAGTGTAAACGTACCACTCATTTTCTTTGCTAATATCGTCTCAAATAATAATAAACTGTTCTCTCTTTGAATTCAATTCTCTTTCTAATATGAACCACAATGAAAATCACTCCTTATATTTGAATCCGATTACTAATCAGGTTATCGTATATGGAGTATCCTCTGTATCCACTCTCTCTGATTGGCCCAGAAAATAGATGTTCCTTCAGAAACCTGTCTGGTCGCATTACACAATCTTGTCCCTGGTTCCAAATATTATAACAATAATAATCACTGATTCAATTTATTTTCCTCAATTTATTTCACCAGTTTATTTAATGCAGCTTGAAGTCTATTTATGTGCACAATGTTCAGTTTTGCTGCAAAGCATATTTACTCTTCCAATTAAAATTTGCTCAAAGATATTACATATCTAGCATACATATCTTCCCATTCAAGGCTTAGTCTACATCCTCGTGTAATTTCTACAGCCACATTTGGTACTCTCGCCCCTTGTATCATTGCTGCTACCTGCTTCACCATCAAGCTCCAATAGTGTAAATGTACCACTCATTTTCTTTGCTAATACCGTCTCAAAAAATTATAAACTATTCTCTCTGAATTCAATTCTCTTACTAATATGAACCACAATGAAAATCACTCCTTATGTTTGAATCCGATTACTAATCAGTTTAACGTATACGGAGTATCCGCTATAAACACTCGCTTTATAGGTCCATAATATGGAAGGTTTGGTCGCCTTATGCAATCTACTCGTCAAACTGCATTGTATATCCTTGTGCTCGTGAAACCTTATACAAGCTTACTACTCTTTTGTCGGACCAAGAACAGCCAAATTTTCTAATTCATTACTGCAAAGTCGACAAAATCATCGGGCAAAGACAACGAAACTGACTTCTCCATCTACGCAAAGCTGACAGAAACCAATTAATCGCATAGAAAATGACTTGTCGGGCAGAGCCTTGCAAAACTTGATATTTTTCAGCATGTCAGTAAGCCAGGACAAATCCAGTGGCTCTACTGAGAAAGAATTTGTTGGGAAATATTGTTGCTTCTTTTTAAAATATTGAAGGCAGCTGGCATATTTTTCTAATACATGAACCCATAGAATTGTAAGGTTATACTAAGCTTATTTAGAACTTAACCCCTTTCTCTTTTACTCGAAAGCCCTATAACAAATCATATAACCGATGGGTGGCTGGTGTCTATCCCCCGGAAAATACTGCCCACAGAAAATACCGCTCATGGAAAATACTCCTCGTGGAAAATCACCCCTCAAAAATACCCCGTGGAAAATACCCCCCCCCCCCGCGGTTGGTTGATCCCCAATCGCTTTCAACTTATAAAAAAAGGACTTGAACTCTCAATTTCTGATCTAATGAGCACCCTCCGAAGTTTCTACGACCATCAGGTGGATGTGTGGATAAAGAATAAATTCTGCTCATTGTGAGGTTTAATGTTATTCTTTACTTTAATCAAACAGTTCGTGGTACCGAACTGTAAGTAAGGAGCGACCCGGCCTAATGGTAACCGAAACTCTAGAAAACAGGATTTTGATACCAATAGATACACCAAAAGAATCAGATTTTAATGCTGATTTCAAATATATAAGTTTAGTTTCATCAAGTTTAGTCCTACCCATCAAAAGTTAAGCGCCTGAGAAAATTTGGCTAATTTTCGAAAAAAGGGGGGAAAGACCCCATAAGAGCTATAGAACCTAAATGAAAATCACACCATCATATTCAGCGTATTAGAGAACCCTACTCTAGAGGGTTCTCTAAAACAAGCTTCGAAAAAGGCATTTAACCAAATAAAAGTAAAATTAATATGCAAATTTTGTTTTAATTATTCTTGTATGGTGAGTCAAAATCAAAACTTGCATTAATTCAAAAACGTTCAAAAATTAAATAAAAAAATTTTTTTTAACTGAAAATAAGGAACGACGTTAAAACTTAAAACGAACAGAAATTATTCCGTATATGAAGGGGGCTGTCCCCTCCTCAACGCCTCGCTCTTTACGCTATAGTTTGACTTTCTCACAACTCTATTTTTTTAACAATAAAAAACATTAGCGTAAAGAGCGAGGCGTTGAGGAGGGGACAGCCCCTTTCATATACGGAATAATTTATGTTCGTTTTACGTTTTAACGTCGTTCCTTACGTTCAGTTAAAAAAAAAACTTGTTTTTTTTTATTTAAAAGTAACAGCGGAGACCAGAAATATTCCCAGAAATCATAAGGGAGTAGATATCAATTGCACATTTTTGATACGTTTTTGACAGTTCCTTTTGTACCCCATATTGAGGTATTTCCGTTGAAGTATTTTCCACGGAGGGGGTATTTTCTGGGGGGTTAAACGCCTTGAACGAACCGAGGGTATGAAGAATTAAAACTGCAAGGGAAAGAAATAATTTCTAATACTACATTCAAAAAGTTTGCTGTTTTGTGACATTATACTTATTTTAAGACTTTATTAACATAAGGTTAAAAAACAGAAGACAGGAATCCTAGTAATTTGGGTTGTACTGCAACTTCAAATGATGATTCTGTAAATCATCAAACAGTTCGTGGTAATGAACTGTAAGTAAGGATCGACCCGGCTCGATAATAACCGAAACTCTAAAAAATATTTTTTTTTTAAATTCCGTTTTCAATATAAATACAACACAATACAACATTCAAATACAACATTCCAAAATGTTGTATTTGATATTCCAAAGTATTTACGGCCAGGAAGATCAAAGAAAACTGTAGAAGGTCCTCTCACAAGCGAACTTGACCTCAAACAGCAAGATTGCTTGTTGCAATTTAAGTCAAAAGAAAGCTTAGTCTGTCTTCAGTGACAGACTGTCCTCTTGTCCAGTGTTGCCACCCTTGCCTGGAAAAATTTACTAAATCTGAGAGGAATAATTTACTAAATTGCATCTGTTTTTTACTAAATGCTCCAAAAAAAATTTGGCGCGTACGGATACCACCGCACGTGCACTAACAAGCATCAATTTTTACTATAGTTGGATAATCAATTGGATTTTCACAATCTTTTTTCTCCTTTTTTTCTCTTTTTCTCTTTTCTCTGTCTAAAAAGGACACTAGCCCTTTCAATTCCCAATCGAATGAACCCTTTTTGAGTTTCTACGACAACGCTTTCTATAAACACCTTATATGCCCCATATGCATAAATTACAACCCTTGCCCTGAGGGTTCTGAGGGGATTGTCATCCTCAACGACCTAATTTCCAGAACTTTAAACTACGTTACACAAAAGGGCTATCTCAAAATTTTGATTGGATGTGTCTGGGGAAATGGTGGGCGTGAGAGGGGCATTAGTTGCTCCCCAATCACTTTTAACTATTAAAAAAGGCACTAGCCCTTTCAATTTCCAATCGAATGAGCCCTTTTGTAGTTTCTACGACAACGCTTGCAATAAAAACCTTACATGCCCTCAGGGCATAACTTACAACCCTTGACCGGGGGGGGGGCATCCTCAAAGACCTAATATCCATAACTTACAACTACGTTGAAGAAAATTGCTATCTCAAAATTTTGATTGGATGTGTTTGGGCAAATGGTGGGCGTGAGAGGGGGGTTAGTAGCCCTCCAATCACTTCCGACTATTTAAAAGGGCACTAGCCCTTTCAATTTCCAATCTAATGAGCCCTTTTCGAAGTTTCTACTACAACGCTTTCTATATGAACCTTATTTCCCCAAGGCCATGTCACCCTCAAAGACATAATTTTCGGACCTTCCAACTACGTTGAACAAAATGGCTATCTAAAAATTTTTATTGGATGGGTTGCGTGAAATGGTGGGCGTAAAAGGGGGATTAGTAGCACTCTAGTTACTTTTAACTATCATAAATAGCACAAGCCGTTCCAATTTCCCATCTAATGATTCCTTTTTGAAGTTTCTACGAAAACACTTTCTATAAAAAAAAAACTTATATGACCCCAGGGCATAAACTACAACCCGTTCCCTGAGGGCTGGGGGGGGTGACATCTTCAAAAACATACTTTTCGGATTTTTTAACTACGTCGAACAAAACGGCAATATGAAAATTTTGATTAGATGTTTTTAGAGAAATGGTGGATGTGAGAGGGTTTCTAGTTATCCTCTAATGACTTTCGATTATTAAAAAGGGCACAAGCCCTTCTAATTTCCAATCGAATTAGCTCTTTTTGAAGTTTTTACAACATTACTACCTATAAAAACCTTATATGCCCCCAGGGCAAAACTTACAACCCTTGCCTCGAGGGCTCTCAGGGGGTTATAATCCTCAAAGACCTAGTTTCTAATACTTTTAACTACGTTGAACAAAATAGCTATCTAAAAATATTGATTGGATGTGTTTGGGGAAAAGGTGGGCGTGAGAGGGGGGTTAGTTGCCCTCAAATTACTTTTGTCTATTAAAAAGGACTAGCCCTTGAATTTCCAATCGAATGAGCCCTTTTTCAAGTTTCAACGACAAATCTTTCAATATAAATCTTATATGCCCCCAGGGAATAACTTACAACCCTTGCCCTGAGGGCTGTGGGGGAGTGTCATGCTCAAAGACATAATTTCCGGACCTTTCAACTACTTTGAACAAAATGGCTATCTTAAAATTTTGATTGGATGTGTTTAGATAAATGGTGGGCGTGGAAGGGGTGTTAGTTGCTTCCAATCACTTTCGACTATTAAAAAGGGCACTAGACATTTCAATTTTAAATCAAATGAGCCTTTTTTAAGTTTCTACGACGGCGCTTTCTATAAAAACCTTATATGGCCCCAGGGCATAACTTACAACCCTTGCCCTGAGGGCTGTGGGGGCGGGGGAGGAGGGGGGTTGGTTGTCATCCTAAAAGACATAATTTCCCGAATTTTCAATTACGTTGAACAAAATAGCTATCTTAAATTTTGATTGGATGTGTTTGAGCAAAAGGTGGGCGTGAGAGGCGGGCTAGTTGCCCTCTAATCAGTTTTGACCATTAAAAAGGGCACTATCCCTTTGAATTTATCGAATGAGCGTTTTTTGAAATTTCTTTGACAACGCTTCCCATAAGAACATTATGTTCCCCCAGAGCATAGCTTACAACCCTTGCCCTGAGGGCTGTTGGGTAGTGTTCTCCTCAAAAACACAATTTCTATGCGGAAAACAATTGCGATGAACATAATGGCTATCTCAAAATTTTGATTGGATGTGTTTGGGGAAATTGGGGGCGTGGAAGGGGTGTTAGTTGCCTTCCAATTACTTTCGACTATTAAAAAATGCACAAGCCACTCCTATTTCCAATCGAATGAGCCCTTATTGAAGTTTCTACGGCAACTCCTTTGATACGAAGTGCCTTGGTCAAAGACCAAGAAAAAAAATAACACATTGTGCCAACCACGATCGAAGGGACACTACCCCCCCCCCCCCAACGCCATTTATCTTTAAATTTGTCTGATAAAAGTTTTTAGATAAACATTTTGTTCATCATAGTTGATAGACCCAATAACTATCCCTTTGGAGAAAACTTAACCCCCCACAGCCTCTGGGGAAAGGTCTCAAGTTATAAAATGTGCCCATTGTTTACGTATATTACTTGTTATGGGGAAGCATGCATACCTTTCTCGGTTGAGGAGGTAGGGTGAATTTTCTGATGGGGATTTTTCCAAGGGGAGAATTTCCATGGGGAGAGAAGTTTTCAGGGGGGTCGAGCTTTCTAGGGGAATTAGCCAGAATTCCTATGCGAAATTCTTTTTATTAGTCTTGCTTTCTCTTTGCCGACTCAATTTCACATGTGGAGATATTAAGGGTAAGTGTTCGAGGGGAAATTTTTACCGGGTTGGTGTTGTCTAGAGTATCATTTCGTAGGGAAGGGGTATTTTCCACGGGAGAAATTCTCCATGGGGGAGTTTTCCACGGGGTAAGTTCTCCAGACGGAATTTCCTGCGGGAGAAACTTTCTACTAGGGGACAGGGAATTTGTAGGGAAATTTTTCCACAGAGGAGGAGATTTTCAGCATGATTTAAAACAATCCGAAATTAAAATCTTTTTCAAATGAAAATGCGCCAAGAATTTTTTTTTCTACCCAGAATCTTCCGCAAGAAATTTTCCGGGGGGAATTTTCAGCAAGAATGGAATTGTCTGGGGGAATATTCCTGGCGGGGGAACTTTTAAGTGGGAACCACTTTCCATTGAGGGACTCCTTGGGGAGGAGGGTGTTCCATTAAGGGGAGCCAAATTTTCCAGTATTATTTAAAAAACAATCCGAAATTCAATTTAAAAAAACAATTTTTTTTCAACTGAAAGTAAATAGCAACATGAATACTTAAAAAGAACAAAAATAATTATATTTATTAAGGGAACCGACCCCTCCTCAATACTTTGCTATTTACGCTAAAGTTTGACTTTTTGTTCCAGTTCTTTAAGAACGACTTTTGAAAAACAAAGGCCGTTTAATTAAAATAATAAGTTTTTTGAATGTTCTAAAAAATAACTTTTGCGTAAAGAGCGAGATATTGGGTAAGGGGTATATCCTCTCGTATACATAACAATTGCTGTTCGTTATAGGTTTCGATGTTTCTCTTTACTTTAATTTTAAAAAAACTTTTTTTTATTATTTATCACTGAAAAAAACGAGCCATAAGGATTAAATGCAATATTTATCTGTTTTTTTTTTTTCTTGGAGCTTTCATATGGAAGGGGATGGTTCCGGACCTTTCAACTGCTTTGAACAAAATGGCTATCTCAAAATTTTGATTGGATGTGTTTGGATAAATGTTGGGAGTGGAAGGGGTGTTTGTTAGCCTTCCAACCACTTTCGACTATTAAAAAGGACACTAGCCATTTCAATTTCCAATCAAATGAGCCCTTTTTGAAGTTTCTCTTTACTTTAATTGAAAAAACTTGTTTTTTTATTTATTGCTGACAAAAACGAGTCATAAGGCTTAAATGCAATATTTATCTGTTGTTTTTTTTTTCGTGGAGCTTTCATATGGAAGAGGGTGGTTCTAAAAATTGCAGAAAGGACTCATTCAATTGAATATTTTTAAAGAGGGCGTATCATCAATATCTTAGGAACAGCTGAGGTAAGTATGAACTTTCTGGGTATATCAAGAAGACTGTTGAAAATGGATTGAAGGGCAATCAGCTCCCCTTTTTCCTTTTTAGCTACCCTCCTTTCAACACTGGCTGAAATCTTGAAAAGAAAAACGCTGCGTTACCTCAGCCTCCAGGATAAGGGTTGTAAATTATTCAATCTGTCCATTATTTACATGCAAGATCTCTCATTGGGCAAGGAGGGGTGTTCAATCCTAGGTGTTTTCAAAAAGGCTCAGGGCACTAAGATGAAACTTCAGAAAATACTGATAGAGATGTTGAACTAAATCAGAAGATATTATAGGCATGTAGGTCATCAAAAGGGTGCATCTGCAATATCTCGGGAATGGCTAAGAGTAATAGCTTAAAACTTTTATGGCTGCTACTAATGCTTATCCTTTATCTGAAACTACGCCTACTTGTCACCTCTACAGAAAAGGCTTTTTTCTCTGACTATGACTACTTTTGACTGCGATTCATTGCAACTGTGACTACTTGCGGCTTAGACACAACCAATTATGACTGGGGCTACTTCTGATCTTGGCTGGAACTAAAGGCGACTCCGACTATGTCCACTTGCAACTACTGTCAGGAAATGTTGAGGGGGGGAACAAAACTAAACACTACCTTTCAGGGCATGTTGAGAAGGATACTAAAAAGTGATCAGAGGGCAAGGATCTTACCCTCTCAACTTGTTAGATACCCCTCCTCTCAACACCAATAAAAATTTCGATATAACCATTTTATTTATAATACATAAAAAGCCTAGTAGCTAATCCTCTAGAGATGCCATGCCCCCCACAGCCCCCGCAGAAAAGGTATAAAATCAAACAGTTTGTTTTTTGTTTACAAATACAATTTATCATTTAGAAAGGAAGGGTGGGAATTTATGATCTTGGGTGTGCCTGAGGAGACTAAGGCAAGGCTATTAAGGTGAAACTTCAGGGTATGTTGAGGAAGATGGTGGGGTAAATAAGAACACACTACATACAAATTTCAGGGCAAAACTACCACTACTACTGCGACAACACGCAACTGCAACTATTCGCAACTTTGACTACTCGCAACTTTAACTAGGAATTCTTACGATTTTGACTACAACTACTAGTAACTGTGACTACTCGTCCCTACGACTGTGATTACTTGCAACGGATATTGTGACTGTTACTAATTGCTGCTTTGACTACTTTCGACTGCTTGTGCCAGGTGATTTTGCATTTTTGGTTAAATAAACGTTTTATTTAAGTTAACCATTACTAAGTTAAAACTTTCAAGGACTGGTAAGGGGAATGATGGATTAAATCAAAATATTCTATATTCATAAAAGCTGTAAAACTGCATATCTTCAATATCTCAAGATAACTCTTTCAATATAAATCTTATATGCCCCCAGGGAATAACTTACAACCCTTGCCCAGAGGGCTGTGTGGGGAGTGTCATCCTCAAAGATATAATTTCCGGACCTTTCAACTGCTTTGAACAAAATGGCTATCTCAGAATCTTGATTCGATGTGTTTGGATAAATGGTGGTTTAACTAAGTTAAAACTTTCAAGGACTGGTAAGGGGAATGATGGATTAAATCAAAATATTCTATATTCATAAAAGCTGTAAAACTGCATATCTTCAATATCTCAAGACAAATCTTTCAATATAAATCTTATATGCCCCCAGGGCATAACTTACAACCCTTGCCCTGAGGGCTGTGTGGGGAGTGTCATCCTCAAAGATATAATTTCCGGACCTTTCAACTGCTTTGAACAAAATGGCTATCTCAGAATCTTGATTCGATGTGTTTGGATAAATGGTGGGCGTGGAAGGGGTGTTTGTTGCCTTCCAATCACTTTTGACTATTAAAAAGGGCACTAACTTTCTCAATTTCCAATCAAATGAGCCCTTTTTTAGGGTTCTCCGACAGCGCTTTCTATAAAAAACCTTATATGCCCCCAGGGCATAACTTACAACCCTTGCCCTGAGGGCTGTGGGGGGGGGGGGGGGCGGGGGTGGATTTTAATCCTCAAAGACCTAATTTCCGGAACTTTCAATTACGTTGAACAAAATAGCTATCTTAAATTTTGATTGGATGTGTTTGAGCAAAAGGTGGGCGTGAGAGGCGGGCTAGTTGCCCTCTAATCACTTTCGACTATTAAAAAAGGCACTAGCCCTTTGAATTTCCAATCCAACGAGCCTTTTTTGAGGTTCTTTGACAACGCTTTCTATAAAAACCTTATATGCCCCCAGGGCATAATTTACAACCTTTGCCCTGAGGGCTGTGGGGGAGTGTCCTCCTCAAAAACACAATTTCTCTGTGAAAATCAACTACGCTGAACAAAATGGCTATGTCAAAATTTTGATTGGACGTGTTTGGGGAAATTGGGGGCGTGGAAGGGGTGTTAGTTGCCTTCCAATTACTTTCGACTATTAAAAAATGCACAAGCCACTCCTATTTCCAATCGAATGAGCCCTTATTGAAGTTTCTACGGCAACTCCTTTGATACGAAGTGCCTTGGTCAAAGACCAAGAAAAAAAATAACACATTGTGCCAAAAACGATCGACGGGAAACTACCCCCCCCCCCCCAACGCCATTTATCTTTAAATTTGTCTGATAAAAGTTTTTAGATAAACATTTTGTTCATCATAGTTGATAGACCCAATAACTATGCCTTTGGAGAAAACTTAACCCCCCACAGCCTCTGGGGAAAGGTCTCAAGTTATAAAATGTGCCCATTGTTTACGTATATTACTTGTTATGGGGAAGCATGCATACCTTTCTCGGTTGAGGAGGTAGGGTGAATTTTCTGATGGGGATTTTTCCAAGGGGAGAATTTCCATGGGGAGAGAAGTTTTCAGGGGGGTCGAGCTTTCTAGGGGAATTAGCCAGAATTCCTATGCGAAATTCTTTTTATTAGTCTTGCTTTCTCTTTGCCGACTCAATTTCACATGTGGAGATATTAAGGGTAAGTGTTCGAGGGGAAATTTTTACCGGGTTGGTGTTGTCTAGAGTATCATTTCGTAGGGAAGGGGTATTTTCCACGGGAGAAATTCTCCATGGGGGAGTTTTCCACGGGGTAAGTTCTCCAGACGGAATTTCCTGCGGGAGAAACTTTCTACTAGGGGACAGGGAATTTGTAGGGAAATTTTTCCACAGAGGAGGAGATTTTCAGCATGATTTAAAACAATCCGAAATTAAAATCTTTTTCAAATGAAAATGCGCCAAGAATTTTTTTTTTCTACCCAGAATCTTCCGCAAGAAATTTTCCGGGGGGAATTTTCAGCAAGAATGGAATTGTCTGGGGGAATATTCCTGGCGGGGGAACTTTTAAGTGGGAACCACTTTCCATTGAGGGACTCCTTGGGGAGGAGGGTGTTCCATTAAGGGGAGCCAAATTTTCCAGTATTATTTAAAAAACAATCCGAAATTCAATTTAAAAAAACAATTTTTTTTTCAACTGAAAGTAAATAGCAACATGAATACTTAAAAAGAACAAAAATAATTATATTTATTAAGGGAACCGACCCCTCCTCAATACTTTGCTATTTACGCTAAAGTTTGACTTTTTGTTCCAGTTCTTTAAGAACGACTTTTGAAAAACAAAGGCCGTTTAATTAAAATAATAAGTTTTTTGAATGTTCTAAAAAATAACTTTTGCGTAAAGAGCGAGATATTGGGTAAGGGGTATATCCTCTCGTATACATAACAATTGCTGTTCGTTATAGGTTTCGATGTTTCTCTTTACTTTAATTTGAAAAAAACTTGTTTTTCTTATTTATCACTGACAAAAACGAGCCATAAGGCTTAAATGCAATATTTATCTGTTTTTTTTTTTTTCTTGGAGCTTTCATATGGAAGGGGATGGTTCCGGACCTTTCAACTGCTTTGTACAAAATGGCTATCTCAAAATTTTGATTGGATGTGTTTGGATAAATGTTGGGAGTGGAAGGGGTGTTTGTTAGCCTTCCAACCACTTTCGACTATTAAAAAGGACACTAGCCATTTCAATTTCCAATCAAATGAGCCCTTTTTGAAGTTTCTCTTTACTTTAATTGAAAAAACTTGTTTTTTTATTTATTGCTGACAAAAACGAGTCATAAGGCTTAAATGCAATATTTATCTGTTGTTTTTTTTTTCGTGGAGCTTTCATATGGAAGAGGGTGGTTCTAAAAATTGCAGAAAGGACTCATTCAATTGAATATTTTTAAAGAGGGCGTATCATCAATATCTTAGGAACAGCTGAGGTAAGTATGAACTTTCTGGGTATATCAAGAAGACTGTTGAAAATGGATTGAAGGGCAATCAGCTCCCCTTTTTCCTTTTTAGCTACCCTCCTTTCAACACTGGCTGAAATCTTGAAAAGAAAAACGCTGCGTTACCTCAGCCTCCAGGATAAGGGTTGTAAATTATTCAATCTGTCCATTATTTACATGCAAGATCTCTCATTGGGCAAGGAGGGGTGTTCAATCCTAGGTGTTTTCAAAAAGGCTCAGGGCACTAAGATGAAACTTCAGAAAATACTGATAGAGATGTTGAACTAAATCAGAAGATATTATAGGCATGTAGGTCATCAAAAGGGTGCATCTGCAATATCTCGGGAATGGCTAAGAGTAATAGCTTAAAACTTTTATGGCTGCTACTAATGCTTATCCTTTATCTGAAACTACGCCTACTTGTCACCTCTACAGAAAAGGCTTTTTTCTCTGACTATGACTACTTTTGACTGCGATTCATTGCAACTGTGACTACTTGCGGCTTAGACACAACCAATTATGACTGGGGCTACTTCTGATCTTGGCTGGAACTAAAGGCGACTCCGACTATGTCCACTTGCAACTACTGTCAGGAAATGTTGAGGGGGGGAACACAACTAAACACTACCTTTCAGGGCATGTTGAGAAGGATACTAAAAAGTGATCAGAGGGCAAGGATCTTACCCTCTCAACTTGTTAGATACCCCTCCTCTCAACACCAATAAAAATTTCGATATAACCATTTTATTTATAATACATAAAAAGCCTAGTAGCTAATCCTCTAGAGATGCCATGCCCCCCACAGCCCCCGCAGAAAAGGTATAAAATCAAACAGTTTGTTTTTTGTTTACAAATACAATTTATCATTTAGAATGGAAGGGTGGGAATTTCTGATCTTGGGTGTGCCTGAGGAGACTAAGGCAAGGCTATTAAGGTGAAACTTCAGGGTATGTTGAGGAAGATGGTGGGGTAAATAAGAACACACTACATACAAATTTCAGGGCAAAACTACCACTACTACTGCGACAACACGCAACTGCAACTATTCGCAACTTTGACTACTCGCAACTTTAACTAGGAATTCTTAAGATTTTGACTACAACTACTAGTAACTGTGACTTTTGCTGCTTTTGCTGCTTTGACTACTTTCGACTGCTTGTGCCAGGTGATTTTGCATTTTTGGTTAAATAAACGTTTTATTTAAGTTAACCATTACTAAGTTAAAACTTTCAAGGACTGGTAAGGGGAATGATGGATTAAATCAAAATATTCTATATTCATAAAAGCTGTAAAACTGCATATCTTCAATATCTCAAGAACTATTAAGGACTATTAAGTTGAAACCTTCAGAGAATGTTAATTGGAATGCTGAACTTAAAAACAATATGGGCATCCCTGTTGTCAATATGGTTTATCTGCAATATCTAAGGCAGGGCTAAGAAAATTAGGCTGAAAATTTCAGGAAATATTGATTTGAATGTTGACCTAATTCAAAACAAAATGTGAATCCAGGTTGCAGAATCGGTATGTTTCTAATATTTTAGGAGATGTTAAGTTGAAAATTTCATGGAATATTGAGGGGGATCTCTACCTTGATCAAAATACATTATTTGCAGCAGGGTTTTCATGAGAATGAATGTGAAATGCTTTAAGACGGATTAGCGTATTAATTTCTGACTTCTAAGAGATTTTGAGAGAAATTTTGAACACAATATAAAATCATTACATACATCCAGGTTGTCGGGATGGCAAATTTTCCACAGCATCCTTGCATCCAGGTTGTCAAAATGAGGAATTTGAAATGCTTCAAGAATGAATAGGGTATTAAGTTTAAACTTTTGGGACATTTCGGGAGGAATTCTGAACAAAATAAAAAGTCATTATATGCATCAGAATGACATATTTTGTAAAACATCCTATCAAAGGCTCACATCAAAGTAAAAAATGAAGAAGTAAAATTGTCAGAAATAAAGGGACCTGAGTGATGCATCTATTATATATTTATTCTGTTATTCAATTTTCATATGAAATTTTATGAAAATTCTCCCAAAAGGAACTTTTCATTTATATTATTTTTAAATTACTGTTGAATAAAAACTTACATTAAGGACCGTTCCAAACCTTGATTTCAAGCTGGGTGAAACTTATAAAATAATCATACTGAAGACATAAAGAAAGAAAAACGAGCAAAAATGGGGTTTTTAAAGGCCAAATGAAAATACTAAAAAAACACAACAAAGCGAACATTTTGAGGGTAAAAACGACTCTCTTCTTCAGTGTGAAACGACAAAATATATTCAATGCGGGTGCCAAAGAACAACATTCATTCACTCAAACCAAAACGAAACAGCATTGAATGAGTTTGAGAGCTATGTCATCTGACTCCTGAATTTAATTAAATAAGAAAACAAGTTTTTTTTTAACTGAAAGTAAGGAACGACATTAAAACTTGAAACGAACAGAAATTATTCCGTGCATGAAAGGGGCTGTCCCCTCTTCAACGCCTCGCTCTTTACGCTAAAGTTTTTCATTGTTTAAAAAAAATAGAGTTGTGATAAAGTCAAACTATATTCAAAGCTCAAATCGTGATAAAGTCAAAGCTCAAATCGCCTTATGCAGCTTAAGAATTTAAATTAGAATCCGATATTCGAATTCTTAAGTCAGCAACCTAAAAACTAGAGAAGTATCATGACAGTAACCAAGAACAAATGTTTGGCAATCTAAATTAACATTCTTAAAACATTCTGAAAAAGAAGTATTTTTCAAAGAAAAGTAATTAAATATTAAAGTAATCAGAAATTACTTTTAAAGCATATTTGAACCCGAAAATGAACAGAAGCGAACCGAAATAACAGAATTGCATCAAATGGATAATCACATTCAATGTAAAGGTAACAGGTAGACTACTGATGTAGATGAATAGTTAATTTGTTATTATGAGTAAAAATTAAAATAAATAGTTCTTATAATTATAACATTGAAAAATAAAAAATTGCTGTCAAATAAATCTAATCTAGAATTGCTCGGATTTCCAGGATTTTATACCATTACATATTAAACAATCAGTTCATTTCATGAAGTTGTTTCCAGTCATCATGGATATTATAGTGATTTTATTTTTTGTCCGTTTTAGAAAATTTAAAGTACACTGTTAAAAATACGTATTTTTAAAATAATTATTACTCTGGAAAGCTTTTCACAGATATCATCCATTTTACCCAACAGGCTTCAGTATAGTAAGTAGAGCAAAGCGGAGTCATCGTTAACCCAATTATCCAGGCTGCTCATTACCCTGCTTCTGAAAACACTACAGAGACCATTCAAGTGAAATAATTTTTGATCTAAGAAGTTAATTAGTTTCACAACAAAAAACCGGTAGGTCTAAGCCATGTCAAGATTGAATGTCTTTGAATTGGACATTAATTTAACGTCTACTGCTTGCTTTTGGTATTATTTAAGTAGCATTGTCTTAGTTTGAAAAATAGCTTAATACCCCAAGAGTATAAAATAATTTAGCTTTTATTCTGAGCTTGGGGCAGAAAATTTCTAGGGTTAGGATTTTTGGGGGAAGAGGAAAGCATAAAAAACATAAGATCAAAACATCAGCTTTCGTAAAGTCTTTAGTAAGTTGACTTGTAAACACCACACTTGCCGTCGAGTTATGTAGCTGTGTGGATAGCTCTATAAGTAGGATATCGAATTTTTCCCCATAGCTAAAAAGTGTTAAATTGAATTTATAGGAAAACACATTTTCACACCGCTTTCATCTTTTTAATATTATATCAGCTCCAAAACTATGCAGACAATTCTATTGATTTTGAGACAGTACCTTTTCTCCCCAAAAATATCAATTTATGGACCATTTCTTTGAATATTTTTTTTATTTTCAGGCATAAAACATCAACAACAAGCGAGGGACAGTCATGCCCTGCAGCTGCAGGATCACTCGTCTCTGAAGAACATTTTAAATCAGCAGATGAGAGTTAATACTGGAGATGAACCGTTCGAATGCAAAATATGTAAGCAAAGGTTTTCTGACAAGAGAAACCTAAACAGGCATATGAAAACACATAATGGTGATAAGCCATATGAATGCAAAATATGCAAGAGAAGTTTTTCTCGGAACAGTACTTTAAATCAGCATATGAGAGTTCATACTGGGGATAAACCTTACGTATGCAAAATATGCAAGAAGAGATTTTCTCAGAATAGTTGCTTATACAGGCATATGAGAGCTCATACTGGGGATAAACCGTACGAATGCAAAATGTGCAAGAAGAGATTTTCTTATAAGAGCAACTTAAACAAGCATAGGAGAACTCATAATGGTGATAAACCATACGAGTGCAAAATATGCAAAAGAATTTTTTCTCAGAATAGTAATTTAAATCAGCATATGAGAATTCATAATGGGGATAAACCGTACGAATGCAAAATGTGCAAAAGAAGTTTTTCTCGGAAGGGTAATTTAAATCAGCATATGAGAGTTCATACTGGGGATAAACCGTACGAATGCAAAATGTGCAAAAGAAGTTTTTCTCGGAAGGGTAATTTAAATCAGCATATGAGAGCTCATACTGGGGATAAACCGTACGAATGCAAAATGTGAAAATAAGTTTTTTCTCAGAAAGGTACTTTGAATCAGCATATGAGAGTTCATACTGGGGATAAGCCATTCGAATGCAAAATATGCAAGACGAAGTTTACTCAGAAGAGTTACTTCAACTTCCATATGAGAACTCATAATGGTGATAAACTGTACGAATGCAAAATGTGTAAAAGAATTTTTTCTCGGAAGGGTACTTTGAATCAGCATATGAGAAGTCTTACTGAAGATAAACCGTATGAATCCAAGACAAACGAAAAGAATTTTTCTCAAAAGAACAGCTTAAACAGTCATTTGAGAACTCATAACGGCGATAAGCCGTAGAATGCGATATAAGCAAGAAGATGTTTTCCGAGATGAGAACCTTAAACAAGCATGCAGGAATTCATTAACAATTTGAATAAACGATTTGAATGCAAAATATACAAGAAGATATTTTCTCTGAATATCACCTTTTTGAAATCTTCAACTACATTGTCATATATTATCGGTTATCGAGATTTTTGAATCATAATAGTTTTTCATATGCTTTTGATAAAAGAACTATAAACAGAAGCCCAGTTATAACCACACTCTATGGGTAGTAGCATGTTTTACAATCAAGATTATGAACGTATTATCTAGTTTTTTTTTTTCTAGATTTCAGGGGTGATCAGTATTTTCATCTACTTTCAGTTATCTACGAAAGATTCTAATTAGTTATGCAATTAAAAAAACATGCAATTGGACACAAGTTTGACTTAGCTCGATGCAGAAGATCTCTAGTGCAACTCAGCCTCTGTTTAAATGAACTTCGTTTAACTCAATCACGTGCAACCCAGCTCCGTTTAACACAAACACCCTTTGACTGAACGCCTCTTCAATTAAACCCGATTCAGCTTGACCTCCGTGCCATTCAACTTGACCTCCGTGCCACTGAACCCTTGTTTAATAGGACCCCATGTAACTGAAGCAATTTTAATGAAGCTTCGTGGAAATCAGCCCCCATTTAACCCAAACCCCCAATAAACTCAACCTCTGTGCAATTCAACCGTCATTTGATCCAATACTCTTGCAACACTACCCCTCTTCCCTCGGCTCAACCCTGTTTCGCTAAACTCCTATTCAAATCAGTCCTATTCAACAACTACTTATCTTTGGGTATTACACATTTGAAATTAGCAAAACATTTCATGTCCTGGGCCCCATTTATACTTCAATATAATGGCTGAAGCAATATTTGCAACCTAGTTCAGAGAAAACCATGGCCCATAGTATCCAAAAGCTTAAAAGCACATTTAAAAACTCAATCTCACAAGAAAAATTTGCCGTTAATGCGGATTCAGGAATAAAAGTAATTTTCTACATTTGTCTTAATAATAAAAGTTTATTGAAAAAACAAATTTATGGAGATTTTTAAGAAGAGCTGGATTAGTTTGATTTTTGTTTTTATATTTCTCCAGCACTAATAAGACACATGAACATTTTAGACAGTTGTTTAAAACAATTTGAAATCTAATGCTCACATTTAAGCACTTCTTATAATTTTGTTTTGATAAAACATCATAAAATGTCTTCTGTTACCAAAATGTGAGTTTAGAATTATTTCTGGATCGTGAAGGCTGGGAATCATCAAAGGTACCTCCTTTGATGATTCTCAGACTTTTAGACAGTTGTTTAAAACCATTTGAAATCTAATGCTCACATTTACCTTCATGATTTGAAACCTTTAGACTGGTATTTACAATCCACCTCTTTTAAACTCCCCTTTCTGTTCCCATTTGCAAATGAAAATTAAACAAAAACTCTGGGAAAATACCAAGTGAATAAAATTTCATTCAAATACAAATCAGTTATATTTGGGACAATGCAAAACAAATTCAAATTCAAGTCAAATTTTATACTGATATACCTTTAATACTGATAACATTGGGATACACAAGATAAGGGCCCTGCCAAGTGTTTATCGTTGCATTCTGATGGGTATACTACGGCAATCTTTATCGTATGTATTGAGAATAGACGCTTCTTTATCAAAATTGGGGTCAAGACATTTTTTTCACATTTTCAAACTTTAACTTAATTATGGGGCAAATTTTTTTGGTCCTTATCTAAACCAATTTTATAATTTTGTTCACAAAATAACTTTCAAAGAAAAGTAAAGTGCTCCATTAAACCAAAAATGAGCAGACATAAAGTCAAATAATCTTCCAAGTGTAAAACTACCGGAAATCACCTTCAATTAATAAATAGAATCCCAAACAAACAGAAATTGCAATAAATAACCAAGTCAAATTCAAAACGAGCAGAAATTAACATGGGTAGAGCTGACAACCCCCATGGCTTCTTGAGACCAGAACTTAATTTGTACTTTACTGAAAAAAAAACAAACAAAGGAACGTGGATCGTCAGTTTAACATACCTATACTGATATTCATTCCTTAAAGCCTTAATATTTTTTATTTATTAATATAAAAAAAGTGAAAACATTTATTTTTTTCAATAAACTGCAAATTATATTTTGATCTTGAGAAGGCGTGTGGGTTATTAGGACTACACATATTAATTTCTTCTCGTTTTGAGTTTGACTCGGTTATTTATTGTAATTTCTTTTTGTTTTGGATTTCATTTATTTATTGATGATGATTTGTAGTAGTTTTACGCTTGGGAAATTATTTGACTATATTTCTGCTGATTTTTGGTTTAATGGAGTTGTTTATTTTACTCTGAAAAACTTGTTTTGTGGAAAAGGTTTTTTCAATTTATTTCTGTTCGTTTTTTATTGACATAATCTTTTTCATGGAAAAACAACATAATAGTTTATATCTTTTCGGTTATTTCTATAAGAACCCATAGTTTGGCTTGCTATTTGTTTGTTAGAGAAATTTTTTCAACGATTGTTAATCCTGACATGAATACTAATGTTTAATTTAGTTTTATACTTCCTTAAGTTGACCATAAAAATAGAAATACAATTCAAAAAAATTATATCTATGCTCTTTGACAACCTGGATAAACTCTCTGATTTAGTTAAATTGTTAGAGCAGAAGCAGTAATAGTAGTATCCCTGAAAGTTTCAACTTAATACCCTAAGTCGTTCTTTGAGATGTTGCTGAGAGGTCTTAGTGGCAACCATCATACACACAGTGCGTTTTGATTTAGTTTTAAAGCAACATTTAGTTTTACTGCACAATGGGAAAATTGCATAATGGGGATAAACCAACTGTGGTGAGTTGATTTACCCAATACCCCTAGAGACAAGGCTACTGGACCGTTCTACTATGCTGAAAGGTCCAAAATTTTGATTGGATGTGTTTGAAAAATGAATGGACTTAGAAGGACGGCTGCTGGCCTCTAATCACTTTCGAACGTTAAAAAGGGCACTAGAGCTTTTAATTTCGAATCAAATTAGCTCCTTATGATATTCTAATGATAGCTATTATAGAGTGGCGCTACCTATGATATTGCTTGTATGCCCTTTTGCAACCTGCATGCATATAGTTTTTTCGGTTTAGTTGAAACTCCCCATAAACATTTGAAACACAAACGATTAATTAAAATAATAAGTTTTTTGAATGTTCTAAAAAATAACTTTTGCATAAAGAGCGAGATATTGGGGAAGGGGTATACCCTCTCATATACACAACAATTTTTGTTCGTTCTAGGTTTTGATGTTTCTCTACTTTGAACAAAATGGCTATCTCACAATTTTGATTGGATGTGTTTGGATAAATGGTGGGTGAGGAAGGGGTGTTTGTTGCCTTCCAATCACTTTCGACTATTAAAAAGGGCACTAGCCATTTCAATTTCCATTCAGATGAGCCCTTTTTGAAGTTTCTCATTATTTTAATTTGAAAAAACATGTTTTTTTTATTTATTGCTCACAAAAACGAGCCATAAGGCTTAAACACAATATTTATCTGTTTTTTTTTCTTTCTTGGAGCTTTGATATGGAAGGGAGTGGTTCTAAAAATTGCAGAGAGGACTCATTCAATTGAATATTGAAAGTTTTATTCCCCTCCTCAAGAGTCAAAAGTCATTAAAGAAGAAGTAGCCCTCCTTCCATGGGGACTAGCAAAAACACAGTCCTCCTTCCAGCCCCCCTAAGCACAGTTTTAAAGAGGGCGTATCATCAATATCTTAGGAACAGCTGAGGTAAGTATGAAATTTCTGGGTATATCGAGAAGATTGTTGAAAATGCATTGTAGGGCAATCAGCTCCCCTTTTCCTTCTTAGCTACCCTCCTTTCAACACTGGCTGAAATCTTGAAAAAAAAAGCTGCGTTACCTCAGCCTTCAGGATAAGGTTTGTATATTTTTCAATCTGTCCATTATTTACATGCAGGATCTCTTATTGGGCAAGGAGGGGTGTTCAATCCTAGGTGTTTTCAAAAAGGCTCAGGACACTAAGATGAAACTTCAGAAAATACTGATAGAGATGTTGAACTAAATCAAAAGATATTATAGGCATGTAGGTCATCAAAAGGGTGCATCTGCAATATCTCGGGAATGCCTAAGAGTAATAGCTTAAAACTTTTATGGCTGCTACTAATGCTAATCCTTTAACTGAAACTACGCCTTCTTGTCACTGCTACAGAAAAGGCTTTTACTCTGACTATTACTACTTTTGACTGCGATTCATTGCAACTGTGACTACTTGCGGCTTAGACACAACCAATTATGACTGGCGCTACTTCTGATCTTGGCTGGAACTAAAGGCGACTGCGACTATGTCCACTTGCAACTACTATCAGGAAATGTTGAACAAAACTTAATTTATAATTTAATGTAGCGTCTTATTTTTCCAAACATGACACACATTTGATGCCACAAGTACTGAATCTGGGAATATACGTCAGAACCTTTGTTTAGTTGCTATTGGTCGGACAAAAAAAAATAGGTTTTTCATAGGGTTCTCGTTATGTGTACATCGGAATAGCACGTGCGCCGAAGTGGAGTATGATTCTTGTGTTGTTTTAAATCTGTGTCACTTATTTTTAATGGAGAGTATAGCCTTTGTCGATACTGAATATTCTGTCTACTGTGCTTTCAGTAAAGCTATATACCTAAATGAACATATTTGACTTTTTTTATATAAATACATTTTTCTCGGTATTTTATAAATGACCTTATTATATAACATTCTTTTAGTTTTGATTTGTTTTTATATGTGTTCTTCTGTCAACAGGGTTTGAAATCCTGCAGAGACAGTCTCAAGCATATTATCTCCAAAACATTATATATTCATGCCTTCAAATATTATGCTATCCATAATATTTGAGAAGGCAACCCACAATAGATAACTTAGCTAGGAGGGGTTTTTCAGCACAAAATAAGCCCACTAAACAGACTAAATTCAGAAGACCAGACCAATCAAACAGTTCGTGGTAACGAACTGTAAGCAAGGAGCGACCCGGCTCAATGGTAAACGAAACTCTAAAAAACGGAATTTTGATAACAATAGATACATCAAAAGAATCAGATTTTAATTTTGATTTCAAATATACAAGTTTCATCAAGTTTATTCTTACCCAGCAAGTTACGCGCCTGAGAAAATTTGGCTGATTTTAGAAAAAAGGGGGAAAGACCCCTTAAAAGTTATAGAACCTTAATGAAAATCACACCATCATATTCAGCGTATCAGAGAACTCTACTGTAGAGGTTTCAAGTATCAATCTACAAAAATGTAGAATTTTGCATTTTTTGCCTGAAGAAAGATCACGGATGCGTTTTTATTTGTTTTTTGTTTTGTTTTTTTTTTTTACACGGGTGATCGTATCGACCCAGTGGTCCTAGAATATCGTGGGAGGACTCATTGGAACGGGAATTAAAAGTTCTAGTGGCCTTTCAAGGGACCAAAAACATGGAGGGCAACTAGGCCCCCTCCCACGCTCATTTTTTTCTCAAAGTCACCCGATCAAAATTTTGAGGTAGCCATTTTGTTCAGCATGGTCGAAAATATGATAACTATGTCTTTTAGGATGACTTAATCCCCCGAACTCCCCGGGGGGAGGGCTGAAAATTATGAACTTTACCCAATGTTAACATATAGCATTGGTTACTGGGAAGTATACAGACGTTTTCAGGGTAGATTTTTTTCTGGTAGATGGGGGGGGGGGGTATATGGGAGGATCTTTCCATGACGGAATTTTTCATGGGGGAAGGGACATTGCTATGAAGGGGGCGCCGGATTTCCCAGTATTTTTGAAGAAAAAGATCAGGAATTAAGTTAAAAAAAAAGTTTTTCAACTGAAAGTAAGGAGCAAAATCAAAACTTAAAACGAACAGAAAATATTACGTATATGATTGGGTTCGCCCCTTAAGTCAATACATCGCTCTTTAAGCCAAAATTTTTTTAGTACTTTCATAAGAGCTATTTATTCTAATTAACGGCCTTTGTGATTAAGGGTCATTTTTAAAGAATTGGAACAAAATCCGAACTTTAGCTTGAAGAGCAAGGTATTGAATAGGGGGCGAAATTCAGTGCCGTTTTTGTAAACGGCATATTTATCAAGAAACTACTAATATATTTATCAAAATATCAAAAAACATATTTTTGTTAATTTATCAAAACAAAAAAAAACATAAAAAAATATCAAAAAAGCATATTTATCAAAAAACTATGAATATAGAATTTCGTTACGTAAGTTAATTCGTAAGTTACGTATATTTATTACTAATAAAAACGTTCGTAAATAAAATTAAACAAGTTTCGAGAAAGCCATTTAACTAAATAAAATTAAGACTAATATTCAAATTTTGTTTTATTTATTCATGTACGGTGAGCCAAAATCAAAACCTGCATTAATTCAAAAACGTTAAAAAATTAAATAAAAAAAACAATTTTTTTTAACTGAAAGTGAGGAACGACGTTAAAACTTAAAACGAACAGAAATTATTCCGTATATGAAAGGGGCTGTCCCCTCCTCAAGGCCTCGCTCTTTACGCTAAAGTTTGACTTCCTCACAACTCTAGTTTTTTAAACAATAAAATACTAGCGTAAAGGGCGAGGCGTTGAAGAGGGGACAGCCCCTTTCATATACGGAATAATTTCTGTTCGCTTTAAGTTTTAACGTCGTTCCTTACTTTCACTTAAAAAAAACTTGTTTTTTTTATTTAATAATTGTTAAAGGCTAAAATTTTAAAGTGCGACAATTTCCTATTGCGTTATCAATTTCATTACATAGCTTCCATTAAGACCAGACCTTCTTTTTTAGGGGGAGGGGGGTTAATTACTATTCCTAAGACAGCGCGAAGTTTTCTGTGCTAATTGTTTGAGCAGCAAATTTAAAATTAATTTGAGATTAATTTTGTATCAGCCATGATACTAGAATTTGTTTACACACATATTTCAAGCAAAACTTGGATTTCTAGAGTTTAATTGCTGCTGACAAGGGTTGCTCTATACTTACAGTCGGTACCTGAAAGGGGCTGTTTGATCCAAGACTGTCTTAAATGTAAGGAAAATACTACTGCCTCCTTCAATTCACACCTGTTACGTACAAGGTTAAGGTTCATGTAACAACAGTCCATTGCAACAATCAGGATTAAGCCACAGAGCTTTCAAGCAAAAGAGACTGTATTCTTCCTAAACTGCCTGAAGATGACTGCTCTCCATGAATAGTGACAGGCTTTGCAATAGAATTATGAATCTATAATCCAGCTCAAAGAGTATGGGTAGCTTGTATGAGCAGAAACTGGCGATAGTGTTGGCAAAAATATATCAATATCATCTAGCGTCTGACGATGCTTCGCATTTTTATCAGTTTCATAAATAAGAACAATTAATTTAATTTATCTAACCGATAAAATTAGTGTAGTAATAAGTGTTTGATCTCAGTTCCTGACAGAAAACGATTATAAAGCAGGAAAAATGCCTACTGTTCCCAGGTACTAGATGGCATTAGTTTTTTGCCGACACTAGTGCGAGTTTCTACTCATAAAAGTTACCCGTAATCTTTGATCCAGTTTTCAAGATTAGAATGACTACTATTCGTATTTTCATCTTATTTGAGTCAACTTATTATCTCGTGAAATTTATTCTTCTCCCTTATTAAAGTTAAATAATGAACCAATACCGCGACTTGAATGACTCAATTTTTCTTGTACCGCAGTGTTAAACATAGTTAGTAGTAGAATAGCCTTGCCGGCATCCTCCTTGCAGGAAAAAATGGCAGGGCCACTCCCTCCCCTTATTTAGCCTCTGCCATAAAAAAAAATAATAATTAGTTCAACTTCTTGAATTATTCAAATATTCTGAAATCAATTAAATAGTTCGACAAGGATGAAATAATGTGATTAAACACTGGTAAAAAGAGAATCGACCCGACATCACCTTTGCCCATGCTGTTTAAGTATATTTCAGTAAGCTGTTCAATAATTATGTTCTTTTTATATTAAGGGCCGAAAACATAGAACTTTTTTTAGCAGATAAGTGGACAAACGAAAGCGGTACAAAAACGGGGCCTTTGCGTGAATTTCATGAATTCGACAAGGATGAAATAATGTGATTAAACACTGGTAAAAAGAAAATCGACCCGACATTACCTTTGCCCATGCTGTTTAAGTATATTTCAGTAAGCTGTTCATTAATTATGTTCTTTTTATATTAAGGGCCGAAAACATAGAACTTTTTTTAGCAGATAAGTGGACAAACGAAAGCGGTACAAAAACGGGGCCTTTGCGTGAGATTTTCAAAACTAAACACCATGGACACCAATTTCCAACCGCTTTTTTCAACAGTTGCATGATTGACCTCAATTTAGGTCTTTTGATTTTTCCGCTGAAGAGAAGGAAACAGTTCAGGATTCAAAAAACTAAGGAAGAACGTTTTTAACATGTTTTTTTTCCTGTTGATGATCACGATGAAATTCAGTGCCGTTTTTATAAATTGGCACTGAAAACTAGAAAATTTTTAAGCTCGAATTGCTACCGTTTTCCTTAAAATTTGGTGCTGACAAGGAAATCGGTACCGAAAAAAGCTACGTGTGTCTGGCCCTTTAGATGAATTTTCTTATGATAAATTGCAAAACGGAAAATGCTTCAGCTATCTAGTGCTGCTCTCTAAAAAAAATTATTATATGTAAGGTAGCGCTATATAATCAAGATGCTAGAAAACGTTTATTGACAACAAGTGAATATATATATAAGAACAAAAGAGAAAACTTTATGCTTCCTCGTCATCTGAGCTGTCGGAGATCGAAAACTTTTTTTCCTCTGATCTTAAATCCGATACTAGAACCTAAAAAGAGTATATTGTGTTAATTTATAAAGATACTTCAGAAAGCTTAACTGATCATATACAGCGGCTAAATATTGTCAAAATCCTTATTTTTTGAAAACTTTAGTTTTTTGACAAAAAAAAAAATTTTGCTGAGGGGGGGGGGGGCCACGGTTATCCTTTCAGACGGATTTGAACTGCAACTTTATATTGCTCAGGAGTAAAATGCAAAGGGATCAGAGTTAAGGAGCTAACATAAATTAAGCATGTGTGTTTTCAAGTTTTGCTAAGGCTTAATGAAAACAAAATTTTCTTTATACTCACTCTTTCTTTTCGTTTTTTTTCAAATCATTTTTTGAAATTACTATGTACAATTGTCTCATTTTACGCCAACAGTGCATCACCGTAATATTTTTCTATTCTGTCAATGTCGATGCTGAAATGTTCTTAAGGTGACAAATAAGTATAGTTTAATTTTGAGGCTTCATCCTAGCTCTAAACTTTTGTTCGTAACCTGTGTAAACTTGAGACTTTATTATCGCTAAATTTCATGGTTAAATTCTTCTGAATTAAATGACGGTATTTTACTATTACTATTAATGACGGTATTAATTACGTTTTACTATTTAAATATATAATCAAAACATGACTTAGACTATTCTTAGTAGGTAATCTGGCTGTGCCATTTTTCTGTGTCTTTGCAATAGAATTGGCCGAGCAAATGGCAGTAGATACTAGACAGTTCTTACATAAGATAGAACATAATCTCATCAACAAAATCTGCATAATCTACAGCCCAGTATTGTAAGCCATGCCAAGTTAAATTTTCATTCCCACTTTTTTCGGTTAAAATAACTGATTCAAATATTTACATGTATTTCTGATGATGTTACTTAAGAAAATGAAATATTTCAGGAATTTAACAATGACCTTTTTTAGTTTACGAAAAATTAAGCAAGAAAAAACGGGTTTTAATTTTAATAGAGCAGTGAATAAATAACAACAAAATACACACATAATTAAAAAATACTCCGAATATTTCGGCCTCACGTCCGGGAGCCTTTCTCAGCGGAAAGAAACAAAAAAATTCTTAAAGAAAGTAGCATACATAGAAATACAACAACAAAACACACGAAGAGAGAGAAAAAAAAATCAATAAATAAGTAGGAGACAAACTCACATATTAAACAAAACTTTATCTCCTACTTATTTATTGATTTTTTTTCTCTCTCTCTCTCTTCGTGTCTTTAGTTGTTATTAGTGTGTCTAGTCTATGTTTAGTGTGTCTTCGTGTTGTATTTCTATGTATGTTATTTTTTTAAAAGACTAGTTTTTTTTTGTTTTTTTTTCGTTGAGAAAAGCTCCCGGACGTGGGGCCGAAATCTTCGGAGTATTTTTTTATTAAGTGTGAATTTTTTTGTTATTTATTCACTGCTTTATTGAAATTAAATTAGTTATTTTTATTATTATAGTGAAAAATGCCAAGTGCTGCCGGAGACTAGATGGCGCTGAGGTTTTTTTCCGTCTACACTAACGCCAGTTTCCACTTTTTTAAGTTACCCATACTCTTTGATGTGGAGGCTAATAAATTACTAATTTTTTTTTTTACATAAAACTTATCTTGTTTATATTTTTAAATGCTTTTCGACTTTCGACTCCTATAAAGATTTTTCGACTCCTATAAAATGTAAACCATCAAATAAGAAAATTTCAAAAGGTGAATTATAAAAGATGGCATTAAAGCTCTAATAAAACGTAGAAAACTCAATAGTTGTGATCAAATCTCGTTAAATCTTGTTTGTTGCTCATAATAACAAAACTATGGATTATAAGCTGCTTACCTTATGGTAATAGTTTTCGTTCAAAGATTACTTTTGTTTTATCTGTGACAAATGTAGTGTGAGGGTTCAGTAGTAAATATGTTTTAATGCACTTTAGGATGAATTTATCAAAAATATGCTACTAAAAAGGTTTATTGAAGTGACGCAATATTTCTAATACCCCCAACTCCCTCCCTCCTTGAAAAATAAAAAAAAAATGGTTTTCAATGCACTTTATTGCGTTTTGATCATCTAGCGAAAATCATTTGACTCCCTCCAGGGACTTTATGATGGCAAAAACGGGAGATATATGCTGCTTATTGGAATAGTTTTATTCGAGGATAATAAATATATTGAACTGTAACAGTTAATCTGTGGGGCTCAATAGTATAGTTTAGCAGAAAAAGTATAGTTTAAAGGATTTAAGGATAGATCTAATAATATTAGCCTTTTAAAAAGGTCATTGCTACATTCCTGAAATATTTAGTTTCTTTAAGAACATTCTCACAAATACATCAGAAACCTTTGGACCAGATTTGGATCAGAAGCCTTGCAGTAATTTGTTTTGCATATATCGCAATCATAGGGCTTATCCCTAGCACGAATTCTCATATGACTAGTCAAATTATAATTCAAGCATTTTGATTGGCATATCTTGCAATCACGTGGTTGATCCCAAGCGTGAATTCCCATATGCTTTGTCAAATGATTTTTATTACAGAGTCTCTTTTTGTATATTTTACATTCGTTATGTTTTCTAAAGTCAGAAATTATGTGATGTTTATTCATTTTGATTCAAAGGAGAAGTTTTTTCTCGTGTATGTCAGAATGACTATTCATGACTATTGCAGATTGTTTGTTGATGTCTTATGCCTGAAAGAAAAGAAAAGACATTCAAAGAAATTATACAGAAATTTATAATTGGAGCAAAAATAATTTACCTAAAGTCATTAAGCGTTGAAATTAAAACAAAATCAAATTTAAAATCAAAATTAAATTATTATGAGCAGCTTAACGACTGTGAATTTTTTTTAAAAAGTTTTACAATTCCCATTCCTGTTAGTTAACAGCGTTTGTATACGGATGCATATAATGATGGTCAGCAATGTATATACGGATAAATGTATATACATTTATGCAAGATCAAGCAATGTATATACAAGGTCAGAAATGTATATTAGGAATGTATATACAAGGATAATAAATATGATCAACTGTAACGGTAAATGTGAGGGGCTTATTACGGTTTGGAAGAAAAATATGGTTCATTATGTTTAAGGATTGATCCTTAAACACAAAGGTAAAAAAGTAGAATAATAGTAGCCTATTAAAAAAGGTCAATAATTTCTTAGACCACACTGTTTTTCCATTTACGAAAAATTAAGCAAGAAAAAACGGATTTTAATTTCAATAAAGCAGTGAATAAATAACAAAAAAATTCACACTTAATAAAAAAATACTCCGAAGATTTCAGCCCCACGTCCGGGAGCTTTTCTCAACGAAAAAAAAATAACAAAAAAAACCTAGTCTTTTAAAAAAATAACATGCATAGAAATACAAAACGAAAACATATACGTCAGAACCTTTGTTTAGTTGCTAGTGGTCGGACAAAAAAAACAGGTTTTTCCATAGACTTCTCGTTATGTGTACATCGGAATAGCACGTGCGCCGAGGTGGAGTACGAGTCTTGTGTGGTTTTAAATCTGTGTCACTTATTTTTGATGAAGAGTATAACCTTTGTCGGTACTGTATATTCTGTCTACTGTGCTTTCAGTAAAGCTATCTACCTAAATGAACAAATTTGACTTTTTTTATATATAAATGCATTTTTCTCGGTATTTTATAAATGCCCTTATTATATAAATTTTTTTTTAATTTTGATTTGTTTTTATAAATGATTCAACATGTATTTTCTGATATCTGGCCTTTTGTTTCAAGTAACACGTTTTACTCCAATAGCACGTGCGCCGAGGCGGAGTATGGATCTTATGTGGTTTTAAATCTGTGTCACTTATTTTTAATGGAGAGTATAACCTTCGTCGATACTGTATATTCTGTCTACTGTACTTTCAGTAAAGCTATCTACCTAAATTTGATTTGTTTTTATAAATGATTCAACATGTATTTTCTGATATCTGATCTTTTGTTTCAAGTAACACGTCTTACTCCAAAGAAACACATTTTTCCAGAAGTTAATTTTATTTTCTATGTCTCATAAACATTTTATATAAATTTTTAATTTTTTTTCATTTTGCTGTGTAATTTTTTGTGTAAAAATAGTTTAGATAACATTTTACTACCTATTTATTTTAAGTTTCAATATTTGTCGTAAACATTTAAAACATTTGGCTTCCAGTCCCTGTAGACTGTAGCGTCTTATTTTTCCAAACATGAAACACATTTGATACCACGAGTACTGACTCTGGGAATATACGTCAGAACCTTTGTTTAGTTGCTATTGGTCGGACAAAAAAAAACAGGTTTTTCCATAGGCTTCTCGTTACGTGTACATCGGAATAGCACGTGCGCTGAGGTGGAGTATAAGTCTTGTGTGGTTTTAAATCTGTGTCACTTATTTTTAATGGAGAGTATAGCCTTTGTCGATACTGTATATTCTGTCTACTGTGCTTTCAGTAAAGCTATATGCCTAAATGAAAATAGTCGACTTTTTTTTATATAAATACATTTTTCTCGGTATTTTATAAATGACCTTATTATATAATATTTTTTTTTAGTTTTGATTTGTTTTTATAAATGATTCAACATGTGTTTTCTGATATCTTGCCTTTTGTTTCAAGTAACACGTCTTACTCCAATAGCACGTGCGCCGAGACGGAGTATGAATCTTATGTGGTTTTAAATTTGTGTCACTTATTTTTAATGGAGAGTATAACCTTTGTCGATACTGTATATTCTGTCTACTGTGCTTTCAGTAAAGCTATCTACCTAAATGGACATATTTAACTTTTTTTATATAAATACATTTTTCTCGGTATTTTATAAATGACCTTATTATCTAATATTTTTTAAATTTTGATTTGTTTTTATAAATGATTCAACATGTGTTTTCTGATATCTGGTCTTTTGTTTCAAGTCACACGTCTTACTCCAAAGAAACACCTTTGGAGCAACTTGTTGGTGCGCAACATGTTGTGTAAAAGTATGTTATATAATATTTTACAAGCTTTTCATTATAATATACAGTATCTGTTCTCAGACATTAAAACCTTTGGCTTTCAGTAAAGCCACATTCCCCAATAAACAGACTTGACATATTTTTTATATAAATACCATTTCATAGAAATATTACATAGTGTCTTTTCTTTAAATACGATTTGTTTTTCTAAATAAGACGATATGTATTTTCAAATATCTCAAGCCTTTCGTGTCAAGTAAAGCGTCTTACCCCAAGGAGTCTCCTTCTACGACGTTGTCTCATTTTTCTTCGACAGCAAATAACGCACGGAATGAATATCATAAGTGCAATAGCAGTGCATATGCAGATCAGGACTGCCAGTGGCATTGTGTTCAAATAGTTCTCCTGGATAAAAATCCAAAATAATTATTATTTTTAACTGAAATCAAATTATAAATGTATGGGAACACATTTCAAAAAGACTGAAATAAACTGTCTCAGTTTGGTTTTGAAAACAGTTGATACGTTTTGCCTTAAAGTACCAGACATGAAAAAAAAAAATTTTTAACCCCCTGGCTCCATTTAAGGTCGCCATGCCAGAAAACCACAATGCAATAAAGGTCTTCGATAAATTCCAGACGAAGAGCCTAAGAAGGATCGAAGATCTAAGGTGGTTTGATTTCGTGAGTAATGAGAAGCTGATGTAGCTCACCAAGCAGTCTCGGTTTTCTACCCAAGCAGCTGAGTGTACCTTACGATGGTTTGACACTTACTTCGAATGCCCCTGTAGTCACACGCAAAGACGTTCTTTGACTTAACCCAATGAAAAGCGGTTGGAAGTGACCTTGTGACGAAGAAACGATGATTCGATAGCCTGTCCGAGTTCTTGGCGATGGCAAACATCGCCCCGAGCGAAAAAAAACACTCGCGCCGGACCGAAGCGGATGGATTCTCTACGTCGAGCAGCGCCGGATAGGAGATCTAAGTCAAGTCAAGAAGTTTTTATTACACTACCACATTTTTGTGAATGTTGCCTAGTTAAACTGACATATTAAATGACAAAATGCAATACTTTGTTTATTTCAAAACTAGAAAAAAATTAGATCAACACCAAATTTTCCTATCTTATTACCTTATTATCTTATTCCCAATTTTCCTATCTTATTACCTTTATATACGGTTGCCTAAGTTTTCACATAATCCATTCAAACAATTTTATTTCACTATCTTTCTTTTTAAGAGTTTCTTCCTTGCCCTATTTCAGTTAGTTTGGTGTAAGCTTATTATCCATATTTAAATTTGATTTTCACCCTGAACACTGTGCATCAAGAGTTTTTGCATTAAGAATTTTGAAGAAAAAAATGATATATCAATTCCTTAGTTTTCGGAATTGACAATTTCTATTTCTAATCCTACCAACAAGTCAACACAGTAACTGGTAATTTTAAACAAATCTACAAAAACAGACTATTAAGACAGGCGGTTGAATATAAAAAAAGGGGGCGTAGATCAGCAACAATACAACTGCATACCCACTCTTGACACCTCCTTAAAAAAGAAACCTTAGAATTATGTCTGAATACAAAATTTTCCAATTTCTCTAACGTTTTAATTTCTGCCCACAAAGAGATCAATATCTGATGAGTCTTATAAGCCCCCCCCCCCAATTGCTTCAGACGCATTTTGAAGTGCAAATCCTCTATTATTCTATAGTTTACCTTTTATTCCTCCCAATCTCCTCCGAGGGATTTTGTCAGAGGATTTAGGATATAACATAACTGAAAAGAGCATCTCATTATATCCTGAACAGAATGGACTATTTTCGTTTAGCTTATTTATATGTAATAGTGCTAAAGAGATCACTATTAAATGCTTTTACGTCGGAAACAATCCGCCAAAAGCTATGCTTGATCTCCTTTAAGGATTGTCACTCTTTTCGCATAGAACAAAACACCATTTCAAGCAGAGAAGTATGTAGATGGGGGGGCCTTGAGAACAGGGTTTCCACCCCTAGTGATTTATCACTGGTGATTTTTATATTACCTAAACAACAAAATCACTAAATTAGCGCATAAATTACTAAATTATCGAAGAAAATAACTAAATCAACCAAAAAATCACTAAAGTTTAGTGATTCATTTTTTTCACCGGGCGGCAACCCTGCTTGAGACTTTTATAATCTCACATTTTTCGGTATTTATGGGTGTTTTTTTATTCAAATTAACGAGAATTTTAGTTTGCGTGCCTGATTGCAAGGTCTATAAAAAAAAATGGTAAATTTAGGTAAGAAAGTATAACAACTCACCATCATAAATAAGAAACGAATTTTTTCAGGTTTACTACATTTCAGACTCTCCTTGAGAGAAGATTCAACAAATATTCTGCGGGTATTTGATCCCTGACCTCTCTTCACTTGGAGGAAGAAAACTTGAAATGAGTCGGCAATGTGGGTACTTAGGTGATAACAGGTACCCTATGCTTGCGTAAGGGCAGTTTGGAAAGAGAAACGCCTGTTTTTAGATATATTGTCGCGGTGGTAAAAAGTTGATCTCAGGTGTAAAGAGCAAGAATTTGTTATGGCCCTCTTTATTTAGAAACTTTTTATTCTATTTTGAACAGCAAATACACCTAAAACAGCTACTTTTCAGGGTGGATTTTTTTACAAATGTTAAATTTTAGATTTAACGCCAGGAAGCCGAATGGATAGCAGCCCTTTAAGGCTGATATTAAGCCCTTCATTAATCACTTTAAGGATACCAGGTATACTGAAAATACATAAAAAAAAAGTACCAGAATTAGATTTCTTTTTAGGGAAATAGCATTTTTGGATGGGTACCATTGCATCAGAAGTGTTTCCATTTTTCTGTTTCTTTTTCCTATGGTCATTAAATAGAAGAAATGGTCAGAGAAGCCAACAAGGGCTTATATTAACCCTTAACTGGTAGGGTGGGGTCTTTTTGACCCCAAGGACCCTTTAGGAGTGTATTCCTCCTATGCCGTTAGGAGCACAGCGTTTCTTTCTCGTGTATTCACTAGAAACTTAGTAGTGCTGAAGCATAAAATCAGTCGAGTAGCTGGCACCAAAGGTAGAGGAGGTAAAAGTGACATGGGGTCGTTTTGACCCCACTCTACCATTAACGTTACAAAAAAAATGAAAATGAAGATTTGGTTTTTTGAAGAAATATGATATTTGTTGCTAGTATTACACATTTATGTCATTGCCAAGAATGACTTAATTGTCTTTTTGTAAATTCTAGTTGGATTTCACTTTTTAATTTCTCTGTTTTGGCCTTTTTCACCCTTTCTTTCCGGATTTCAGTGTCGAAAAGTTATTCGTATGGAAAACTTTAACATTTTCTTTTGCCCTTAGAGAAAGAATGGATACCCAAGCTAAGAAGCGCCTTACAGAGGAAGATATCATTCAGATACTTGAAGAAGATGACGATTTATCAAGTGGATCCGACTCCCAGAACGACGATGACTACAGACCATCGAATGACGAGCCGGAAAACCTTGTTCCAGATGAAATTTCATCATCAGAAGAAAGCGCAGAAGAATCCAATGAAGCTACCGCTCCTTCAAGTCAATTCGGAGAACAGCCATCACCAGCTCCAGGTCAGCCAGACCTCGATGATGTGCCTCTTTCTCAGAGAATCAAAAGATGGACCCGCAAGGATGTGCTACTAGGACGTGACAGAACAAAAAAGTGGTCAAAAAGTACACCACCCCTGAGCCGAACCAGAGCTATAAACATCGTGAATGAAGGAGCTGGCCCCAAGGGACCAGCAAGAACAGTTCAACCTTTGCAACTAGAAACTGTTTGGGGTTTTCATTTCCCTGAAAATATTATTGATGCAGTGGTGGAGCATATCAACCCAAAAATGGATCTCTGTCGTGCGAATTTTGCAGCCGATCTACTGGATAAGTAGACATTTACGAAGCAAATTGATCAGGTAGAACTTCGGGCATTATTTGGTCTCATATACCTTGCCGGAGTTTTCAAGTCAGGAAACGAAGATGCAACTGGCCTGTTTGCCAGCGATGGGACTGGGAGAGATATTTTTCGAGCGACCATGAGCCTGAAAAAATTCCTCTACACTGAGGCCTGCCTTCGCTTTGGCGATCCATGGACCCGTCTAGAAAGAAAAATGCCGCTTGCACCGATGTTCGATATTTACGAACAGTTTGTTCGAAACTGCAGCAAACTTTACTCTCCTTCAGAAATCGCCACTATCAACGAGATGCTTATCGGGTTTAGACACAGATATAATTTTTCTATATACATTCTTACAAAACCCAACAAATACAGCATCAAAATGCAGTGCCTAGCAGACACCCATACTTTCTATCTCTGCGATGCGTTCATTTACTGTGGAAAGGAGGCCAAGCTGCTTGGATCCGAGTATCTTTTGGTACCAACTATGACAGCTCTTACTTTGAGGACCATTTCTGGCTCAGGCAGAAATATCACGGCCGACAATTGGTATAGTTCCGTTCAGCTTGTAGATGAGCTTCTAAAACAGAAGCTGACCTATGTAGGGACTGTAAAGAAAAACAAGCGTGAAATACCTGACAGTTTCCTGCCAAACAAAACTCGCCAGGAAGGGAGTTCACTCTTTGGCTTTAAAAGTGATAAAACAGTGGTTTTATATGTGCCAAACATAATCAAGGCCGTCGTGTTGATATCATCGATGCATCACACTCCTAAAGTTGACGAATATATGGGAAAACCGGAAATTATTGAATTTTACAACTGAACAAAGAGTGGAGTTGACAGTTTGGACCAGAAATGCGCAAACTATACCACAAACCGTAGAACACGCCGTTGGCAAATGGCAGTGTTTTTTGCTCTATTAGACGTTGCTGGTGTGAACGTTTCTGTGCTTGTAAATAAAACTAGCAATAAAGAGTAGAGCATTTCCCGCCATGAGGTCCTCATAAGGTTAGGTATGGCTTTGGTCCAACCATTTTGCACCATCAGATCTTCAAACAAAGTTCTGCCACGAGAACTTTGTCGACTTACATGCCAGGTTGCTGAGATTCCCTTTGCAGAAAGCCAGAACACTGGGGAACAACATTCTGTAGCCAAACGAGCTCGATGTGGTATCTGTCCCAGGGAAAAGGACCGCAAGACTACCCTATACTGTGCCATCTGTAAAAATAGTGTCTGTAAGGAACATGCAGGGACTGTTTGCTCAAGCTGCATCTAGAAACAAACTTTTTATTGGTTTCAGTGGTAGTTATTTCAATATATTTGAAAATAAAAGTTCATGTTTCCATCTAAATATTTTATTGACTGGTACCCTTCAGAAGATTGGGGTCATTTTGACCCCACCCTACCATGAGTGTTATAAAAAACACCCTACCAGTTAAGGGTTAAGGATAGTAATGATTTCTGTGTCGTTTCCGTAAATCATTACTAATAGTGCCTAAGTTAGAGTGCCATATTATATTGAAAATTGCCACCATTGCGTGACTTTTCCAGAATGGAGTAGATTCGAAAACAGATTAGTCCCTCTTAAGATAGCTATTTATAAATTGAATTGCTAGAATATTAATGTTCTAGCTTAATATTTAGGAACTAACATTTATATCTTCCTTATGTTACTAACCTTTGTTAGTAACATAGATTTCATGGAGGATCAACGCCACGTGGAACTAAGACTTGATATCTTTATAACAAATAAATCTAGAAAGTTGAGAAAAGGGGTATGTCATAACAATCCAACAAACAATTTATATGTGCCAGTAATATTCCGGTTTATTCATTTAACTTCTTGCAAGATCGAAATGAGTAGTATGGGGGGAGGGGAGAACTCCTGATACATTTTATTCACATCCGTTTTAAGTTTTAATTTACAAAAAAAACCTTATTCTTTTAATTAAGTAATAAAAAGGAATGCAAATCAGACAAGCCTCTTTCTTAGGGGAAAAAATTATAAACGAGTTATATCTTCATAGAAATGCTCATATTATAAATCGAATAATAATATTAAACATTTGGTATATTAATTTGTTAAAAGAAAAAACATTTTTCTCTAGAAAAAAATAGTTGCATTGAAAAAAAAGACTAAGATGAAGGAAATACCGTCCAATGTAAAGTTGCCAAAACTCCTTCCAGTACCACTAATTCAAAACGTGGTTCATTTTCATCCATGGGACCAATTGTCACGTTATCAAACTCACTTCCATTAAACAATGCTGGCGTCTTAAACAAAGTACCATTACTCCTCATACTTTGATTATGCATTACGCTCCAATTTCTACTATCTGGAATATCAGAAAGGTGATTCTGGTCTGTCGTATGTAGTTGACTAGAATTTCTATACCAGGATCCATTTCGTTTCATCATTTCTTGATAAATCTCTCGTAATCCACTGATGCTCAGAGCATCGTCTGGATAAAGGATTATTAGGGTTACGAGCATGCCTAAGCCAATGATTAAAGTGATGAAGCACGTGACCAAAAGGCAAATGAGAGTTTTAGTGGCACATGACTTTTTACGCGGTTTGACAGGCTTTCCAAGACCTTTCAATAGATTTTTGGAGTCTTCGTCAGCATTCTGAGAGACGAGTTTGTATTCTTTAAGGCGAGATTCGGGCTTATTTTTCGGCATAATTATACAGGCTTCTGCAAAGAAACAAATAATTTATAAAAGAAAATGTTCCATATAATGCCAACAATACGAAATTAAATCAAACACCGTAAAAATAGGGCAGGGGGCAGTGACGGTTCTGGCCTCTCTTGCCCTCATATAAAATCTTGATTAGGCCCCTCTTCCCAATGTCTCTTCAAAATTTTGAGGCCAAGTCTTAACAAAATTTTCATTTATTACCAAATTTTTCATTTATTTAAATATGACTTTGCTTACTTTATATGGGGAAAAGATATGGAAAAAATTATAAGTTCGAATTCATTTTGCTTATACTTAATGCCAACTGCACCCTCTAGTTTATTTTATTAAAAATAAAATTCTAAATATTACGCAATTAATATATATATATATATGCTAGATTACTTATTCAAAATTTTGCGTCCCTAAAATTTCTGCGGCGTAGGGAAGTATCCCCTCTGCATCCATACAACCCATGGGCGCCCATAAGCTGAATTCCAGGGGGGAGGGCAAACTTCGTCTAATTGCTACTTTTAATGCTATATAATAGAAATCTCAGAACAAAAATATAAAAATAAGGCAGCATCATTCAGCCAGGGGGGCAAGAGCCCCCTTCTGCCCCCCCCCCCATATGGGCGCACATGATACAACCACCATTTGAGGGGGGGAGGGGTATTTATCTATTTCAATTTTAAACCTTGAACAAGTCACTATGAAGGTTAGAAAAAAGGTTTGACGTCACCAACAGCCTCGGAAAATCTTGAGCGACGTAATTTCATCCGCCTACATACTCGCTTATTATTCGCCATTGCTAAATAAAAACCAAATCAATTCAAAAGTATCTCTGCAGAAGAGAAGTAATATGTTAAAAGCAATTACAGTCAGTAGTAAAATATTCCATTTAAATTGAGCCTCGGTTGTATTTTTAGTCAGGATTTAGCTGAAAAAACAAAAAAACAACAACAAAAACTAACAAGTAAACCTCAAACGATTACTCTTCTCTGAAAAACACAAAACTTCGCAGTCTTGTAAACAGTGGCTTCGAATTTCTGCAGAAGAAATTTAGGTACTGGTGCATTATGTGGACTCAGCTATATATTGTACAAGGAAACCATTCACGAAAAACCCGTCAAACAGGCTATTCTCAAGAGACCGCTATACATAAATGACTGCAAAGCCGTGGTTTCTCAATGAGTTACAATATTTAAACAATTTTTTCTTGGGGTTTAAGGGGGAAAGGTACCTAGATTAGGTTAGGTTACGTATTTAATATATGCTATGCTTTACCCCCCCCCCTAATGTCCACATAATGCACCAGTACCGAATTTTATGATATAATGAATTTTATGTTGCAATTTCCCTCGAGTTTACTCGTTCTATTGGGGGATATCTTGCCCGTTTTTACGATTAAATAAAAAAAACAAGTTTTTTTAACTAAAAGTAAGGACCGACATTAAAACTTAAAACGAACAGAGATTATTCCGTATATGAAAGGGGCTGTCCCCTCCCCAGCGCCTAGCTATTTACACTAAAGTTTTTATCGTTTAAAAAAAACAGAATTGTGAGAAAGTCAAACTTTAGCGTAAAGAGCGAAGCGTTTACGAAGGGACAGCCCCTTTCATATACGGAATAATTTCTGTTCGTTTTAAGTTTTAATGTCGCTCCTTACTTTCAGTTAATAAAACGTGTTTTTTTTATTTAATTTTTGAACATTTTTGAATTAATGCAGGTTTTGATTTTGGCTCACCGTACATGAATAATTAAAACAAAATTTGCATATTAATTTTACTTTTATTTGGTTAAATGGCTTTCTCGAAACTTGTTGAACGTTTAACGAACGCTTTTATTATTAATAAATATACGTAACTTACGAATTAACTTACGTAACGAACTTCTATATTTATATATTTTTAATACGTATATTAGGGGGTTTGCCACCCAGTCAATACCTTGCTCTTTAAGCTAAAGTTCGAATTTTGTTCCAATTCTTTAAAAATGACCCCCTAATCACAAAAGGCCGTTATTTAGAATAAATAGCTCTTATGAAAGTACTAAAAAATCTTTGGCTTAAAGAGTGAGGTATTGACTAGGGGGTGAACCCAACAAGGGCAGATCCAGAATTTTTTTCGGGGGGGGGGGGGTTACTAATTTTTGACTCAGTTTTCGACTAATTTTACTGATTTTTACCTAGGTTTTACTAATTTTCGACTTATTTTCGGCTCGGTCAAAAATTTCGGAGGGGGGGGGGGTTCAAACCGGGTAATCCCCCCCATGGATACGGCCTCGGAACCCAATCATATAGCTAATATTTTCTGTTTGTTTTAAGTTTTGATGTTGCTCCTTACTTTCAGTTGAAAAACTTTTTTTTATATTTAATTTCTGATTTTTTTTTTAAATAATGGTATCAAAATAATGCTGGGGAGTCCGGCGCCCCCTTCATAGCAATATCCCTTCCCCCATGAAAACTTCCTTCATGGAAAGATCCTCCCACATAAGGAGCTTGAACCCTCTACAGTAAGGTTCTCTGATACGCTGAATCTGATGCTGTGATTTTCATTAAGGTTCTATTACTTTTAGGGGGGCTTTTCCCCTTTTTTCAAAAATTATGTAAATTTTTTCAGGCGCGTAAATTTTGATGGGTAAGATTAAACTTGATGAAACTTATATATTTAAAATCACAACTAAAATCTTTTTCTTTTGATGTATCTAGTGGTATCAAAATTCCGTTTTTTAGACTTTCGGTTACCATTGAGCCGGGTCGCTCCTTACTTACAGTTCGTTACCACGAACTGTTTGATTATCCGGCAAACTCCTGAGAATTTTTAATTTTTGTGGATATCATTTAATATACCGTTATGAATTTATATGTCTAAAATTATGATTCTTTTGATATATGTATTTTTAAATCAAAAATAATTTTCTTAGAGTTTTCGTTATTATTAGCACCCGTCGTTCCCTACTTGCAGCTCGTTACGATGTACTGTTTGGCAAGAATAGTAAAACAACGTGTGGATAGACACATGATGCTTCACTTTGCCACAAATGGAGCTAATATTCTAGTTTTTAGTGCGCGCTTAGTTTTTCCTTCTCAAACTCCATTCCCCCAGCTCCAAATAAAACAGTGGATGCGCAAGCCAATGAAAAAAAACAACAAATAAACAAATGAACACGCATCCGTGATCTTTCTTCTGGCAAAAAATTGAAAATTCCACATTTTTGGCAACTTTTGGCACTGTTTGGCAAGGATAGTAAAACAACGTGTGGATAGATTGACGATGCTTCACTTTGCCACAAATGGAGCTACTATTCTAGTTTTTAGTACGCGCTTAGTTTTTCCTTCTCAAACTCCATTCCCCCAGCTCCAAATAAAACAGTGGATGCGCAAGCCAATGAACGCAAATACAACAAACACGCTAAACTGTCTTGGACTTCATCCAATCGTGAAGGCTCTTATGTTGAGCTAATTAATTCTGGTATTGAAACAAAACATGTACCTAGGAGTTTGTTTTGGCGGAGAGGTTTCAGACGTGCTGAGAGGTTTCTAATTGCCTTTTTCTTTATTTTAAGTTTAAGCCTCATAAAATAGGGTTTTAGTCTGAACGCAAAAAGTGTTAAGTTGGAAAATAAATGGTTCGCTCCACATATCGCTAGATGACATTCTAGATTCCAAGAATTTTGTTTTTCATTTCCATTAAGAAGGTAGAATAAAAAAATCCCCCCCTCCTATACTTAGCAAAAACACTATTTTCCTTGTTTTCATTACAAAAAGGTAAAAAAAAAACTCTTCCCCCCTCCCGTGGGTTAGTTCGAACCAATGCTTCTAGTACTAAAGAGGGCAACAAAAATAGGAGAATCATATGGAAAACATTTGAAACCTTCGGGAAAATTGAAAGAAATGTTTAAAAAATTCGAAAATAGCAAGAAGTCAGCACGGTATTATACATAGAGACATTTCTGCATTTATGGGCGAATATGTGAATGCAAAACGTAAGGAATAGGACGTTACCAGCGCTTATTAGGCATTTCAATGATAAATAAGAGAATCGGAGTTTTATTTAAATACTGGAAATAAAAATTAAGACAATTAAATGATTTCTGGAGTCAATCTCCTTCTATAAACTTCCATGACCAAACTACAACCAATTTGACCTATCTAGTTATGGTAGGAATATCATTATAAAAAACACTAAATCTTATTTTCCTTTTCAGTGATTTTTTTTAATTCAGGAAATTATATTCACTGCATATCTACCTTCTTGTTCTTCAATGATTCCATTTCTATCCTATTTGCAGATGTAGAGTGTATTAATTTAAATTTTTGAAGTTTTTAAAACAAGAGAATCTAATGTTGAACTGATAGATTTTAGGAAGTAAAAGACCCTTAAATGTCAGGGGAAAACACTGGCCTGAGGAAATGTGGCGAAACCAGAAGTATAGAACATTTTTTCAATTTTGCAATTAATTAGGCTCAAAAAAGAAGGAAAAAAAAGGTTTCTGAGTCTACTGCTCTTTAGCGGCCTTCCCCAGGCCACTCAACGTGTCCTAAGGTGGCGATAGGGGAACGCCCTATAGATATGTAGGGTACCTCCTAGGAGGCACGGACCAAGGGGGGACTTTGTCCCTGGGGGGTCCATAATAGAAATTGGGGCACCCTCGCCCGGGGCCAAAAATACAGGTGGAGGAGGAAGAAAACCCCTCAAATGTACACTCAACAAGGCCCACCGGCGTATCCACACGCCTCATGAGCTACAAACCTTCTCTCAGTAATGAGTTAAATTGCATGGTGACGCAGAACACTATCGGGGGAGGATCCTCTATAGGAGGACAACTGTGACAGGGTGTAAGATCCAGATCTATGGCCATTGGCTGCCTCGACTATTTTGGGGTACCTACAAGAATGGGGACCTTGCGGTCAACTCTATTCCCACTTGAGGAGTGGCGCCCCTCGAGGAAATTATGGCCTAGTAAACTACACAGCATTCGCACGGGATTCTGATCAACGGATAATTCTTCTGGGCTCGATCTGTTTTTGACAGGCGTTTTCGGGCTGAAAAGCCACTTCCTAGCTAATTTATCTACTATGGGTTGCCTCCCCGTAGTAGCATAATATTTGTAGGCATGAATATATAATGAGTCGGAGGTAATAGGCTTGGGACTGTCTGTGCATGATTATGACTCTTGTTGAGCATCGCCAAGTGCTGAAAACCATGGTGTGGCCAAGATGGACCCATGATTGCACAAAGCCTTGATTCATACTGGAGATCCCAGGGACTTCTTGCCGTCCGGTTCTAAGCCGGCTTAAGTGCTTCGGTGTAGAATTGAGAAGATATGTTGATCCCCGTCATGCACTGGTATCCCGGATCATTGCTTTACTGAGGCCAAAATAATTTCAATTATTTAAAGAACATGAAAAATGGAACTTGGAATGTTACGACTTTCAAATGACTATCGTATCGACATTTTGACTGACGAATTCAGACGATTCAAAACGGAATTATTGGAAGTTTCAGAAACTCACATCCCAAGGGTAGGAAGCATGAAATTAGGTGATATAGATTTTGTTTACTCTGGCAGGAAGGATGAGGTACATAGACAGGGAGTAAGTTCAGGGTATCAGTTATAGCAGTATATGTCCCTGTTGAACCGACTGACGTAGATACGAGTGACTCAGTTGTAGTTGTAGTAGTAGTAGTAGGCTCACATTTTACTTGGTGATGAGGTTCCAAAGACAGTATATTTGGTAAAAAAAAAATTATGTGAAACATATTATGAAGTGTAACGGACAGTTATTTTTCTCGTTTTTCTTATGTTAAAAACGAGCATGGATTATAAAAAAAATTGTCTGCTCAAATAAAATATAACAAATTTGGCAATTACATCGAGCAATAGTTCTAAGGCTATTTAATAAATTATATTTTTTTTTCCAAGTTATTGGGGGGGAAACTACCCCCTCCCCCTCAACGAAGCCACTGGTCTCCTATATTTAGTGATTATGCTATATTTTAGTCATATCTTATTCTCCTATATTTAGTGACATTTTGGTTTCCTAAACTTAGCAGTTTCCCTATATTTTAAGAGTATTTTTAGTCTTGGGCCGAGTCGCTACTTACTTATAATTGGTATAAGTTATTGGTGTTATTTTTTCAAAGTTCTACGAATACGGGGTCGGTTTATTTGACCTAGTTTTATAGGTACATATTGCCCTTATTTTGTGTTATATATGCACTGTTTTGTGCAATTGACAAGCTATTACTTTTTCAATGTTCTACGAATATGAAGTCGGTTTATTTGACCTAGTTTTATAGATATATATTGCCTATGTGTTGTGTTATTGTGCTTTGTCTAGATACATATTACCTATGTTTTGTGTTATATATACACTGTTTTGTGCAATTGACAAGCTATTACTTTTTCAATGTTCTACGAATATGAAGTCGGTTTATTTGACCTAGTTTTATAGATATATATTGCCTATGTGTTGTGTTATTGTGCTTTGTCTAGATACATATTACCTATGTTTTGTGTTATATATACACTGTTTTGTATTATCAACAAGCTATTATTTTTTGAATGTTTTACTATATGGGGTCAGTTTATTTGATCTAGTTTTATAGATACGTATTGCCTATGTTTTGTGTTATATGTATATATATTGTTTTGTGTTGTTAAGAAGCTATTATTTTTTCAATGTTCAATGAGGATTTAACAACATCCCAATATTCACCTGCAAAAAACACTATTGTTTAGAAAATCCAGGACGTACAATAATAATGCTTAATATAATGTTTAAGGATTGTGTCTCAATTATATACTTTTCTCCAAGGATGGGGATTTGTCTTACAACAAATCCCTGTGGATTTGTGGCTAGTATCTCTGCCGCGGCAAGCAGCTGCTTACTTTAGAGTTTGGAGCAGCAAACAAGATATTATCCACTTAAATTACTCTAATTAAAGTGGAGTATTTAAAAATGATTTCTCCTCCATCCAGAATCTGATGCTGAGAAAAAAACGTCTAGTTATAACTTTACTTAATTTAAAGAAGTTTTCAGACCATTTTAACGAAAATTCATAAAACTTACCCAGGATTGTTTATCCCCCAATCCAGAATGCAAGAAAGCCAAATACAGAAAAAAATACAGGATGCTACAAATAATTATATGTATTACAGAAGTTGTTCAAATTCACTTTTTTCCTGTAAGCATACAAGGTAACCTAAATACTATTTTGAATTAATAGCAAGTAGAACACATTATGCTTATCTACCATTTCATCTCTGCACTTATGCTAGCCAATTATGGCAATACCCTAATTAGCCCATTAATTAAGAAACATAAGAAGTTTTCCAAATTAATTTGTAAATCTGTGAATTTTATCTCAATCAAACCAAAGTTTTGTTGATTAGCCCACACAGTTAAGTATTACTATTCATATTATAATTCGTTCTATATAATCAAACTGTATGACAGCTATGTAATAATGTTTGAGTAATGAACCATAAAAGCTTTAATTTTAAGGGTTCTTCAAGTATTATATACAAAAAATTCAACTCCAAGTAAGGAGCAACAATAACACGAATAGAAATTATTACGTATGTCAGCGGGGTTGCACCATCCTCAACACCTTGCTCTTTACGCTAAAGCTTTTTGGTACTTAAAAAAAACAACTTCTTATTGTTCTATTTAAACAAATCTTGTATTTCAGGAGCCGTTATTAAGAATGGAGACAACGTTCAAAATTTAGCGTAAGGAGGGGAGGGGGACCATCCCCCTAATATACGTAATAATTTCTGTTCGTTTTAAGTTTTAGTGTTTCTCCTTGCTTTGAGTTGAAAAAATTTTGTTATTTATATTTAACTTCCGATCGTTTTTAAATAATGCCAGGGAATTCAGCTTCACCTCCACAGAAAAATACCCCCCCCCCATGGGAAGATTATCTATACAATTCAATCCCGGGAAAAATTTACCCCAAACAATTACCCTTAACATCTCCACACGCAAAATTGTTTCTGCAAAGAGAAAGCAAGACAAATAATAAGAATTTCGAATAGGAATTGTGGCAGATTTCCCCAAGCAAAATTTCCTATGAAAAGTCCCCTCCCTCGGATACTTTTCTCCCCATGGAAAATATCCACTTGCAGATAATCCCCCCCCCCGCCCGAACAATGTATACACACTTCCAAAAACAAACACTATACGTACACAATGGGAAAATTTTATAACTTAGAGACTTTTCCCCAGGGGCTGTGGAGGGGGGGTCTTGTTATCTCAAGTGGCATCGCTGAGGGAGGGGGAGTATTTGACCCCCAATAATTTGGAGAGAACAAATATTATATAACCCATGCCCCTTGATTCTCCGGATGTGAGCCACTCTTGACCCCCCCCCCCTAATAAAAATTCTGGAGCTAAGTCCCTGTATATCTCCAAAGACATGGTTAATAGACATTTTGTTCAACTATGTTGAAAACAATGGCTATCTCAAAATTTTGATTCGACGCTTTTGAAGGGAAAGGGGGCAAGGAGAGAGGCTAATTCCGCTCCAATATTTTTGTTCACTTAAAAAGGGCTCTAGAGCTTTTCATTTTCGTTCGACAGAGCCATCTCCCGATGTTCTAGGACTATTGGTGCGACATGATCACCTTCTGGGAAAAAAAATAAACACACATCTGTGATCTTTCTTCTGGCAAAAAATACAAATTCCACATTTTTGCAGATAGGAACTTGAAACCTCTATAGCTTCTCTAATGCTTTGAATCGGATGGTGTGATTTTCGTTAAATTTCTTTGACTTATGGAGGGCGTTTCCCTCCTTTTTCGAAAATCAGGCAAATTTTCAAAGGCTCATAGCTTTTAATGGGTCACACTAAACTTAATGAATTTTATATATTTGGAATTAGCATAACAATTTACTTCTTTTGATATATCTATTGATATCGAAATGCCGTTTTTTAGAGTTTTGCTATTGAGCCGTGTCGTTCCTTTCTATAGTTGGTTACAATTGTCCGATTTACTATTCTTGGTCGAAATTACTTATTAGCTTACTCGTATTCTTTTCATTCAGAAAGAAAAAATCCCAGAACTTTTTTTTATCTAAGAAAAAAATGCTGAGAGTTATTCATTTTCCCCCTATAGATTAATCTAGAGAAGTCGAATGGACTACGAAAAATAAATTATCGCCAGTATAGGGTCTATGGAGTACTTAGTCCAAAAAATTTCCAAAAATCAACAAACAAACATATTTTTTCCCCCATAGACTGTCCATGTATTTATTATTTCCTTGTTGGAAATAGCGACAAAATAACCCTTTCCACTTTATACATATTTCCAGAACAGAAGATAGAATCCTGAAAATTCTTCTTTTTTTCATAAATGTACCTAGGGGGTGTCTAATAAACTAATGAAAATGTATTATCCCCTTGCCTTACAAATGCGAGATAATTAATACACAATGTTTTCGAAAGAGCAGTAAAAAAAAGTCTTTCTTTTAATAAAGTGCCAAGGAAATACCTAAAAGGAATCACCAACAGAGGGGAAATTTTCATTATAAACACTTGTTTAGACAGTTCTAAGAACAATTTTATGTTTGCTTAGTCTAAAATATGAATTATTGATTTTTTTCAGACAAAAAATTGCTATTATTGCGTTATAATGAATATATTGATACTCTACCACTATATTCCAAATACATTTGCCTTAGATATTCTTCCCAGTTTAGAAGTTTTCCTAAAGTGCAGCTATGATTTTGATCGTCTCAAAGCCGTATCCAGGGAGGTTAGGGGTTCGAACCCCTCGCCCTCCGAAATGTTCATTCGACTCAAAAACATACCAAAATGAATATAGACAAATCGTTGATGCGTGTTTCAAACCTTTTTTGTAGCCCCCCCCATCTCCCGAAAAAGATCCTGTATAGGGCCCTGGGTTGTATATAAAATTAAAAACACTATATCCCCCGTTGTGACAGTTGACTGAAAAATATTCAAAACATTCAGTCAGATAAAGAAAGATTAAATAAGTATACCTTCTAAATATTTTGTATAGCCTATAAAGATAGTATTAGACATACTCACAATAATTATCACAACAAAAATAAGTAACTCCTTAGAACATTACACCTGGTTCTATTTTTCCTTTGTGAGTTTGTTATAATACTAAAATTATAAACCATCTGTGTCCCGTTAGTAATATTTCCAGATGGTGAAAGTACATTAATTACCAAAAGTATACAAAATGCGGGCCTGATATTCACTTTTAAAATATGAGAGAATCAGTTCTGTTGTTCGGTATCAACATATTTAGATAGGGCACTGGAACACAAACTGGATGCAGCGTATTCAACAGTTAAGAGGATTTCAAGTCTTTGAGGGAGAAGCAACCCCCTAACATCCTCAAAACGGAGTGATAAATGTTATAAAACAAGTAAGGAAAATAAAAGTCTCCAGAGATGGTAAAAGCAAGTCCGATCAAAGGGGTGTAACCTGTTTTTATCCTACTCCCACCCCCTAGAAAAAATTATTGTCCGACTAAAAAAAAAAGTAACAAAAATGCATATAAATAAATTCTGGATGTGTTTTGTAAAGTTTTTTTTTGCAAACATCGTCCCCTTGAACCGAATTCTCCCCGAAAAATCCCGGACACGGCCTTGGTTAAAAGACCTAGCTTACAGCACCGTAGCTAGGGAGATGAAACCCTTCGACACTACAAGCTAGAAGCAATTGGCCCCAGTTTGTACCAGGGACAGGATTCTACACAATATATCAAGGCCCGGTGAGTATTATATACGAGTAACATTTAAAACAGTATTGTATCCTTCTTAATTCTGCAACTGCTTTTCTTTAGAAACTACATGTTGGTCCTACCCTGAAAGGTATTGGCCCTTTTATTCTTATTGTCTTCCACATAATAGAAACTACCTCTAAATTTTAAAATATTATCCTAATAGCCTACGTCAAGAAAAAATTAATTTATATAAAAATTATTATATACAGGAAGTAACGTAATAGCAAAAGATGAGAAAGAGGGGGAAATCTAATAGTAAAACAGCAAAAAACAATAAAGTTTAATTCTTCAGAAAACCCAAAATGGAAAGAGTTACTTCATTTATTGATACTTCAACAAAGGGTTTACTCTTATATGACTGTCCAGTAGCAAAAGGTTGGCAAGGTTGTCAAACTAAATGTAAATGTTCATTGGTGTGCTGGGTTAACTGTGGAGGCATTTGCCCCCCCCTCCCCAATTTTTTTGACTCGCTATAGTTCTTGAAAAATACTTTTTTTTTGTTTTTTCATTGAACAAATGCATTATTGTATTTTAGTTGAAAAAATGTCACTCCGTATATGCTGAAAAATCAATTTACCATTCCCCCATTCTTCACACTTTTATTTATTGACGCCACAGAAGGGGAGAATGGTAAATTGATTTTTCAGTATCTACGGAGTGGATTTTTGACAATCCGTCATCCGCGGAACATGCCCTAGCAATCTCAACCTTTCTGTCACTATTGCCCTAGAAAACGGGATTGATCCACACTTTTCAGACAGCCTATTGTTTGAGATACGGTCAGTCAGTCGGGTAACCAAAAAAAATCCGTAGGCTGCAAATCTAGCAAATCTCCCAACTTTTTCCGAACCACCCATGCTTAGAACCATATTTGACTACTGTCATTACTATAGCTTCCAATATTTTAATCGTGGTTCTCATACTTATCTTCCTATTCTTCTATACTTTTTTTCAGCTGCGAAAAACACCCTAGGCCTTGACTATTCTACTGTTAATATCTTCACTGTACCCACCGTATTCTTTTCTGTTTTCGTATTCTCGCCTGGGGCTTTATTATTGTTTAATCCTATCAGTACTGTAACTAATTTTTCGTCACAAAATCAATCTTCCTTCCCACCCAAAGTGTCAAACACTTTTTCATTCTCCTCTATATCTTTTCCTGTAACTTTATCATGGTTTAACAAATTCTCAAAATACTCCATCCATCTTTCTTTTAACTTTCTTATCACTTCCATCTTCCTTATCTTCCATCTTCCTTATCACTTATCATCTTCCTTATAACTTCCATCTTCCTTATCACTAATTGTGGTCCCGTTTCTATTTTTAACTGGGACAAGTCCAGATTGACTATTCCCTCTCAATTTATTAACATGCCAGTACAATACTTTACTATTATGCCGTCTGGCTGCATCTTCCAGATCTTCGACAATTTTCTCCACGGCCTCCACTTCACATCTCCTTAGTCCATATTTTAATGATTTCTCTACTTCCTTTCATTCTTCTTATTTTCATTTGATCGATCACTCAAATAATTCTTTTACAAGCCCCTCCTTCTCTCTATTAAACATAAAACATTTTCACTAATATTCCTAGCTGCATTCCTAACTTTCTTCGCTAAGACATCAGCCACTCACAAACTATTTTCGTAAAATTATTTCATTCAACTTCTACATTGTCATATTTTAAGTTCTACAGCTTATTATTTGACTGTTCCTGGAAAGTTTCTCTCAAATTCCCATCCTGGGGTCTACCAACGTCATAGATTCCTGGAAGGTAGTTACCCTTCCAAAATCTTAGGTTTACCCTTCAGAAACTGGATGGTGATCTTTTCTTTTAACATCAATAGCATAACTCCTATATATCCTAATATCTTGTATTGATCCTTCCAGTCTTTGGTTTACAATAACATAATCAATAAGTTTAACTGTCTTACCATCATGTGAATACTGTGTTAACTTATGGTTCACTTTAAGACCAAATACTGTATTGGTTACAACTAGATTGTTATACCTACAAAATTGCAAAAGTCTGTGACAATTACCGTTCATTGGCACCCATAAGGGAGGAGCAGCCCCCCCCCCGGGCTGAATAACGCTGCCTTATATTCGTATTAATTTAAAAAAAAATTGCATGAACTACATTTTCCAAAGAAAAGTAAAGAGCTCCATTAAGTGAAAAATGGGCAGAAATAAAGTAAAATAGTCTTCCAAGCATAAAACTACCATAAATCACTATCAACAAATAAATGAAACTCAAAACGAACAGATATTATAATAATTAGCCGAGTCAAACTCAAAATGAGCAAACATTAACATTACTAGGGCTGACAACCCCCAGCCTTCTCAAGACCAGAACATAATTTAGGCTTTACTGAAAAAAACAAACAAAAAACAAATGACCGTGGATTGTCAGGTTAATATACCTATATTGATATTTATTCCTTAGAGTATTAAATTTCTTCTATTTATTTGACTTTATATCTGCCCATTTTTGGCTTAATAGAGCTCTTTACTTTTCTCTGAAAACTTATTCTTTGAAACACATCGAAGAATCGTTGAAACATTTTAAGAAGCTAATTCGATTCACAATTAAAAGTTCTAGTGTCCTTTCTAAGAATAAAAAGAGATTGGAGGGCAATCAGTCCGTCTCTCTCAGATACAAAAGAAGACGTAAACCTAAGGGACCTAGGAATATCACCATTGAGCTGAAGAAAAGCGAAAGACGCACAGGAAAGAATATAAAGTTTTTTAATATCAAGTAACGGTTTAGTTGCCGAGCGATTTACATCCTGCATAAGATTCACAGCTTTATCATAAGTATTCGAAAGCGGTTTGAGAAAAGAAGGGAAAGTAGACATCCATATGACTGAACAATAGGAAACATAAGAATGAATTAAGCTATGAAATAGGATTCTTAGAATTGGTCCTGGAAAGATATGTTTTAGTTTTCTTAGAATACCGAGGTTTCTGCATACCTTCATTTTAATCAAATCAATATGGTGTTTGAAAGATAAATTTTCATCTAGGAGGATACCTAGGAAACGGACATGGCCATCCTTTGGTCTACTAATAAAGCCTTTGGATATATGAATTTCAGATAATTGAGGGCAAGCCTGGGATATACGAGAAAAAACTAAAAAACTAGTTTTAGAAACATTTAAGGCAAGAGAGTTACCCAACAAGAATATACATCGGCTTGCTAGTTTAAAAACATAATAGTTTGAAGATCCCCTGTCAACTTTTACGGAAATCACGTTGGGTGGTGCAGGGAAAATTTACTAATGCTCCCTTTGTCTTTGAGACGGCAAGTCGACGCTGACACCTGCAGAATGATCTTTAAGGTAACGAATCCTCTTAAAGAATGCTGTGGCTATTTGTGGCACTCTTGCTTGATTAAGGTCCTAACTTGATGGTCCACATGGCTGAAGCTGCTTGTCACATTCTCGTTATTAACATTCCCTTTCACCAGCCCGACAGGTACGGCTACTTGCAGCACTTTCACTTACCAAAAGTCCCAATTTGAGCGTTATACGACTAAGACTACTTGGGTATACTCGCTGAACAAAGGTCTCAACCAAGCCTACCACTGAGAATTATAAAATGTACCAGGATTCACTAGCCAAAATTCCTAAGGTTTGAAAATATCCTAACGTGCAAAATAGTAATAATACATATAAATAATGAATGACGATCCCGAGGGCGATTTTTATGTTTATAATTATTCCGATATTCCAAGCAGGAAATCGGAAGTCCCAAAATTAGCACCTTGGGGGAAATCATAAGGAGGGGCCGCCATGGATCAAAATTAAGCGTCAACGCTGTTATGGCTACTAGCGGCACTCTTACATAATACATCCGTGGAATTTTGGCCTAGGTCCACTTTTCCTAATTTTACAAAAGGCCAGAATGAAAATGAAACACACAATGAAAAAATCTTTCTCACAAATCAGAATTTAAGAAACTTGAAGCTTTAAAGACTGATTTCTGGTTAACTTTTCAATCGAAATTCACCGAAAATGTCCAAATTGCTGAATTGTTCATCAATTAGAAGATAAAGGACTCAAACTCTTTTTACAGCCTTTTGGAGCAACTTATAACTCGGCCCGAGAGCTCTTTCGAACCATATGCTTAACTCATATTCGGGAAAAAAAAAATTGTTTATACCCTTTTTGCAAAAACGCCACAGACATGTCAAAATTCAATCTCAATTCGGTAAAGGCCTTTTGTAGCTCCACACCTAACTAAAGATCCTAACTTGAGTTTCCATAGGGCTAAGGCTACTTCCACAACTCTGGCTCAATTAAGCTCCCAGCTTGAAGGTCCACGCAAAAGCGCCACCCTCACCTAATAAAGGTCCCAAGTCATGAGATCATACGATAAAGTTTTATCTCTACCCAAAACATGATTATTAAGGGGTCCTTTGACGATTATTGATGAGGATTCAGAGTAATCCAGGACGAATAAATTTCTGGCTCAGCACGGGAATAAAGAAAAAATCATCAAAATTACCTGCAAATATACTGTCAATATATAACAGTCAAATTTCAATTCACAGCACAATTAAAAAGTTTGCATTTTAAATTAATATCTCAGTGACTTCATAGAATAAAAATGAGAATTTTAGTTGAATATCTTCTTATAAATTTTAAAGCTTCATGACTTATTCCAGTATTTGAAAGAATAACTGAAGAAAACAATCCTATGACCATAATTCATCTAAAGTTTCTTATCATAAAAAAAAACCACAAAACGCCAAATCAGGGACATGTTTCCACAATTACTTCCCGTCACAATTTTTTTCTTTTTTTTTTTATCGATCAAATGAAAAACTTATACAAATGATATGCAAAAAAGGTAAATTAACTAAAATAATTTCCATTTTTTTTACCGAAAATAGGTCTTAAAATATATGGACTTCAAGTTCGATTTACCGGTTGGTATTTGCAGTTCTTAGGCAAAATTAAGAAAATTATATGAGCCATTCAGAGGCCAAATTAGTTAAATCTCTGAAAAAAGGGGAAAGCAATGGTATATATTGTTGTTATGGTTTTAAAGAATCCATGTGTTTGATGCTTTGGCCACGCAAGGTGTGCCTAAATATTTTTTAGTACAGACTTAGTCAATTTGGGCTTAACAAATAATTAGTATTCAATGAATAAAAATTTTGATTTTTGAATTTCAGTCTTTTTTTAGCGAAATTGCTTAAAAATGGAGAAAGCTCAGCACCAGTCAGTCAACTTTTGACGTTAAAGCCTCAAACACTTCAAAAAGCAGGGTTAAATGATTGGAAATCGGAACAACCCATTTAGTCAATTGGAGTAGGACTATTTATTCCTTTTCCTTTGGTTTCACTTAAGGCTTAACCGAATGTTAGGAAACAACTTTGCTTGAGTTATATCTTCTTCAAACAGTATGTTAGCATCACTATATTTCAACCCTGTCGTATAAATAAAGCTCAGGACTGGCAAGCCCGCCTAAGCGAGTAGCCTAGACAGGTGAGAGATGATGTTGCTGCAACACCATGACGAATAGCTGGCGGATGACGGCGAGGGAGAGATATGGACTCCTTCGTTTCTTTTCTTTACTTTGGTTTAAGATGTATAATACTTCGTGGAAACAACTCCCTCATTAGGAATGATTTGGGTATTAAACAAGTGGCTCGGGAGGTAATAAAAATTCAACTTAAGCAAACAATAATATTTTTTTGAATAGGGAATTGAGGGAGCACTCACTGGATGCTTTGTACGGAAATTTAACCAAAAATGATTCAACAAATTCTATTCCAAAACCAAAAGCCAATACCCACGAGCCTGTAACAAAAAGACCTTTTAGGCTAGCAGCTAAAAAACCAAGAATCGCATTAGAATATATGAAATTCTGTAAACCTGAATGAATTGCCACGTTTCGTGTTTCTCCAGGGCTGATTGATCTTCTTTGAAGTAATAATTTTGAAACTGTTTTGATTTTTCAATTAAGTTTTAACGATTGGTTTTTATTGTAAGTCTTATTTTATTTGTGCTTTACTGAGGACAGCCCTTGTATATGGAGCCGAAATATTCATTTAACGTTTAAAAAATTTCACTGCCTTCGAAAAATTCCCCATTGTTGATTTTAATTATTTTCTAAAGACAACTGAAACGATTCTTGGTGACGAGCGTATGTCCTTGCTTAATATTCCAATCTGGAATAGGTTTTATAAAGTATCTGGAATAGCATTCCTGGGTCTCTTTGGAAAATACACTGCATCAGACGTTCACCGTTATTAACAGTGGTAACCCAGCACAAATATTATATGGAATAAAATAAGGAAGTAAAAATGGAACAAATATGAAATGGAATAAAAAACTATATGTAAATAAAAGAGCAAAAGAGATCCAGTATCAATTTGCAGAACACTTTTCCTAGTGATGTCACATAGAGACACGTTGCTAATCACGGTGACTTTGCAATGAAAAATGTTGAACAGACGTTTCGAAATTGGTATTGTGAGTCTTAAGCCTCCTTCATATGGACGCGTTAACGTGTCATACAGATCTATGTAAAATCTGCGTCCCGCTTACAACAGCAAAACGTAAAGCAGGAGAAGTAAAACATAAAGTCTTACATATGCATTGCGTTAGCATGTAGAGATCAAGATCGTGTTATTTGGATCATTCATAATGGAAGTTTTGGAAGTAAAATATGTGCAAGAGCGACCTGGTCTAATGAGGTCAAACTGTGATAGTATCAGAGCCGTTCACGGCGGGGGGGGGGGAGATACCTGGGAAACTACCCCAGGCACTGTGGCCGGGTTCACTGCGGCGGGGGGTTGCCCTTTTTTTTTATCAAGTTTTCAATTTTATTCGGCTCTTTACTTATATTTGAGACAGGAGGGGGCACTGTATTTAATCTTACACCGGGCACCACCAGCCTTAGGGACGGGTAAATAAGTATCGCCGACACAGCACATCATATCGATGTGTCAATATGAAAGACTTTATGAAAAAAAAAAAATCCAAATTGGCTTCCATCTGCTGAAAGTATTTTTTTACTTTGCATTTGAGGCATAGACAAAGTCGAAGTCCTGTTTCGTCCAGTCATACCCAAAGGCAAACACTTGACTGGTTTTCCATGGCCTCTCTCAGGGAAGCTATTAGTTACTAACTTAGATTTGTTCAAAATATGTTAAAGAGCTTTTTTGTAGGGCCAAAAAATTGGTAGCATAAAAATTGAATCCGGTAGTATTTCGTTGATCTTCTCTTTTAAATTCTATGTCCTGAGTGGGGAAGCATGGTAAAAACCGCAGATTTGTGACAAGACACCGAAGAATTGCTTAAACCCCGGAATAGAGCATACAGAAGAGATGACCAAGTTGAGACTGTGCGCACTACAATGGACGTAAAGTGCCTTCGGATACTTTTCACGTATAACAGCCTAGACAACCCTAAGATGCCCACTCATCGCTGCTGCACCGTCATATCCCTGACCGACCATCTTGTTCAGAGTAAGACCAAGGCTTTCAAGAAATCGCAGGATTGATGAAGCCACACCTTGCCCAGTCAAATCAAAAACAGGGGTAAAACCAAGGAAGTCCTCATGCAGGTTCCCTATGAAAGTGTAGCGGACGCAATCAGACAGCTGCTCGGTATTTGAAACGTCCTCCGTTTCAACGGCAAACACCGAAAAGCATGGACTTGCGTTTACTCTTTCCACAATAGACTGCTGAAGAAGCTCCCCGGATGCGGCGATAATACCATTCTGGATGATGGGAGAAAGATATGTGACATTTCCGGCCGCAAAAAGAAGATGGTTCTTCAGAACATCGTTACCATGTCTCACCCTCAGCCGCAGTAGTGCTCGGAAGTTGCCATCATTGTGAGAAGGTTCTGGATCCGAGACCGAAATGGGGCTGGAATCGTTGGTACCACGAAGGGCAAGCTGTTGCCACCCACAAAATATCACCGTCTCAACAATTGGTCGCAACTTCTGGCATTTTTCTTGAACCTGCGCTTTCCTCGGCGCGTCTAGTTGGTGCACGATATTGTCCTGCCTTTTCTCCGAGACAGAAATGAAGTTTTCAGCCGATACGATGCAGTTTCTATGAAACTCTGCTTGTTGGTGAGCTGTGAAGCACTCTATCACATCCTTCCAGTTCCTGAATGGTTTGGTGACTAGATTCCCCAAGCGCTGGTGGCAGCCTTCGCCAGCTGTCTCTGACGAGAACAGAACGCAAAATCTGCAAAAAGCAGCGTCCTCAGACGGAGAGTAGGACAACTAACTGAAAAGAGCGAGCCAAGTTAACTGAAACTTCAATTTCCGTTTTTCGGATACTAGAAAAATGTAGGAGATATCTGGAGTCCAAGGGCTCTTCAGCAAACGAAGTTTAGAATTTGCATCGAGACTGGATGATTTGTTGACAAAGCAACTGTCATCATTTGCAAACAACGACAGAGACTGGGTAGGTGTAGGTCCTTGTTGCATCGTGGTTGGTTTCACTATGCGTGATTCGGAAGCTTCAACGATGGCTCCAGTGCCCTTCAGATCCATAGGTGTAGATGAATAGTCCGCAGACGTCCCGCTAACGCCACTGTCAGAAACATCCCTGGTCCGCTTGGGCGCGAAAAACGACGTAATGTCACACTTCCTCTTCATGTTGAAAATCGCTCTTCTCTTATCCAAGTCCGAAATTGAACTGAACTGAACTGACAATCTTACACTCTCTTATAACATTTACCTCGAGCCCCCATTAATCCTAATTTACTATGCAAGGTCTGACCTTGAATAATAAGGCGAACATGGGGTTACCTAATTGCGTAAGCTGATCACAACCGTTTACCCACAAAATTGCAATAGGATTTTTGTATGCCACAAAATGCAATAGGATAGTAGTGGATATTAACCCTAATTTACTACGCAAGGTCAGGTGGACATGGGGTTACCTACGGTTACCTAATTGCGTAAGTTGATCAGAACCGCTTACCCAAAAAATGCAATAGGATTTAGTGCGGGAGCATATTTTTTTCTGGTAAGGTTTTGTCTTTACAGGTATTTTTTAGACTAATTTTCGATTCGGTCAAAAATTTCAGGGAGAGGGGGGGGGGGTTCAAACCGGGTACCCCCCCCCTGGATACGGCCTTGGGTCAGTACTTAAATGATACTCAAAACTTAAATACTTGAACACTTTTTAATACTTAAAACTTGTACTAGGTGCAAACAGAACCCACATCTGTGACGTTTAGCCGAAAAGATTTAAAATTAATTTTTCGCAAAATAGCTACAATTTGGTATTACCGTCAAAATCATAAATCTATTATTAGCAGTGATGGGCACAAAATGATCAGAAACTTAAAAACTAGTACTGTATTTCCCAAGTCCTTTGAAGTTTCAAGATCAGTATATATATATATATAAAAAAAAAAAAAAAAAAAAAAAAAAAAAAAAAAAAAAAAAACTGTTTGTCTGCATTGGTTGAGTCAAAATTTACACAACCACATATATCTTAAAAATTAGCAAAAATCAGGAATTCAATTTTAAACGAAAAAAAACCTCTATATGTTCCTATGCAGTTTTAGTAGTAGTGGGCACCACTTTCTTTCACACTCATTTCTTTTTTCTTTTTTTTCAAAAAAGAAATGAGTGTGAAAAATCAATAATAAAAAAAAACAGATGGCAACAAATACCTTAATAAGGTGCAACTTTCCTTTGAAGGTATAATTGTCTTTAGGAATCAAAAGATTTTGATTATGATTTTGGTTAATGTTTGAATTAAAATAAAAAACATTGTTAAATTCACTTAATTCGTTTTGCTTAATTATTTCCATGGTTTAATGCGGCATCAATGAAGAAAATGTGGTACTACCTTAAAAACTCAAAACTTTTTAATAAAAATAGCAGTTTTCATGCATAAATAGAGCTAAGATGAGTACACAGGGCAAAAAATGTTTTATTATTATTATTTTGTTGTTACTTCGAGATAGGCAGATTTGAAAAGGTCCTCGGAAAAAATCTAAGGATAAATCTTGAAAGATTCGACCAAATAACAAGAAAAGAATACACAAAGTTGATATAAATTTAAATAAATGTACTTGATATACGGTATTGTGTAATTTTAATAAATCAGTATCAATCAACAAACAAAAATTTTGATCACAGGCAAGAAAAAAAAATTGTAAACTACACTGTCAAACATCAAAATGGAATTAAACTTGAAGCATAAAATCGTCTGTTTGTCACGAAATTCGCCTGAAAAAAAACATATATCTATATAATAAGCTAAAACACGGATCTAAGCTAAAATTCAAGTCTGAAGAATGCCTTCTTCGCTAGAACCTTGATTCTTAGATTACAAATACCATGTTAATAATTTCTATACCATATTGTATTTCCACATTCAATATATAAACAATATTTTCTTAATAACAGAAACTCTTTATTAATGATCTTGAAGAAATAATTTAAGAAAAACTCAAATACTTAAAAAAAAACTCCGATACGAAATTTGACACTCACAAAAAGAACCTTTTCTATAACACAATCTACTTACAGAATTAGCCCTTCACTATGTTACCACCGACAAAGCAATTTGATTCAGTATTGACAGACTTTCTCATTCGACGCTGCCTTTAGTACTTAGGGAGGTCCTCCGGCTTTTCTTGAACTTCTTTAATTGAGTAAAAAGGGATCCCATAATACAAGATCTATTTCTAGGGAAAAAAGTCATGGGAAGCCAAATCAGGTAAACAATACCGTAGCCAAGATTTTTTTCAGGGGAGGGGGGTTATTTTTCGGGGGAAGGGGGGTATACAAAAAACTTAAAGAAATCCACCATTTTTATGCATTTTTGTAATGTTTTTACGAGTCAGATAAAAATTTCAGGGGGGGGGGGTTCAAACTCCCTAACCTCCTCCCCTCTGGATACGGTCTTGTAGGTGGATAAGCAAGACGGTCCAGCACAATGTTGCTGGCAGTACACAACTGCTTTACTGACAGTGCCTCGTCACCAGGTGCTTTATTCAGCTGCAATAATCCATAATAACTGCAAAACCATTTTTGCTTAAATTTTCGCGAAATATTTCCAGTGCCTCAATGTAGATTTGTTGATGAGCTGTTTGACCCTTAGGAAATCTTGTCAACTATTTTGAGTCCATCGACGCAAAAGATGATAAACACTATTGACAGGAATTTCAGCTTTGACTGGATTTGGAAATAAACAATAAAAACAGGCAAACTGGACGTTAAATTACCTCATTCTCCCCCGAAATCTAAAGTTTTCTTATATTTCTTGCAATTTTTTTATTGAAAGCAACAGATAAAATTTTATTTTTTATTGCCCCTCCCTCCCAAACAAATTTTTACAACCCCCCTCCCCCCTCTAAAAGACTAGCATGCATTCTGCCTTCAAACCTCCTGGCAGTAGTTGCATCCAGGGGAAATTTCACCGAGGAACTCGAACAATTTTTATGGAAGAAATCGGTGTCTTAAGGGTCTTGGACACTTCCACTGTATTGATTGGCGTTTACCTTCAGCGCCACGGGTAACAGCTCTTGTTTTATTACGCTCAACAATCAAATCTAACACACGGCTTATTCCTGGTATGTCCAACGTCTCTAAATACACATCCTTACGACCCTGTTCTTAGTATTGTGGGTGCTGTATATAAGCCTATGTGAAGACTCACAAGAAACGGGATCCTGTGGACGAAGCAGTGGCTTGAAAATGTGGACTTACTCTTACTTCTCCTTACTCTGCGGACTTACTTATTTCTCTTACTCCTTGCACACTGTTTAGAAAAAAAAACAATCCCCGCAGGCCTTAGCTTTTGAGTATTTGTGTAGCAAACTTCTTAAGTTTCACAGTAAATTTGGTATTGATTCTTTGTTTTGATTTCTTACTAGAGAGGGATATTTCCAACGAAACGGGTTTACTTGCAGGCACTCGGTGATAGAATACTGGACCGTCACAACCATTTGATTCCAACATTGTGACGGAGGTAAAAGAGGGGTATGATAAGAGATGATCAAAGAATTAAAATTATTGATTAATTCAGCATAATAATATTGAATAATTCAAGAATTAAAATTAAAATTCTTAAAATTCAATATGACGTGACGCCAATTAAAAGAGAATTTCAAGTTGTTCACCCAATCCTTTCTTTCCTTTTTTTTTGCACCCTATTTTGCACCCTATTTTAGGACCATTTCTTACAACTAATTGAATGAAAATAAAACTCAATATTCCACATATGGATAGTTTGAAAAATAGATGATCATCTCCTTATTTGGCGTTTGTATAAAATAAGCCTAATATGCGCAGACTAACATAGAAACACACAGGATATTGTATTAATTATGAAAAATTGTCCGTCTCCGATCCGTCACATGGAGGATAGCAGAACCTATTGTAGAAATATCAGGTAAACAATTTTTTTTATGATGATGATGATGCAATAGTAAAAAGTACCAATGAGCAGCAAAGCCTCTTAGATTTGCTCCGTAATTACTAAGTTAGAAAGAATTAACTATTAAATGCTTATAAATCAGTCGCAGTAATCATGAGAGGATGGGATTTTATTTTTAGGCAAAGCTCAGTAAAGAGGAATTAAAAGGGATAAAGTCGATTTTTGTATTTTCGTAAAGTGAATATATTTGTAAGATGAAATCTTTCACCACTTGGTGGTAAGAAAAACTTTTGGGAAGGGAGATATTAAAGGTATGTTTTTATTTTTGCCCTATGCGCGGAGGTGGGAAGGATCATTTATTTCATTTTTTAAGAATTAATGCAACGAAGAAGAAATAATCAGGATAGAAGCAAGTATAACAATAAAATGCAGTTTCTTTACTTACACAAAGGCTGAATAGAGTCAAAACAAAGAAAGATCACCCGATAATAGAGAGAATCTGCTCGGTCTGAAAGTTTTTATTGAGGAATAAGGAGCATGCTGAGAGAAATTAAAAGTAAGTAGAAAAGTAACATTATATATATATATATATATATATATATATATATATATATATATATATATATATATATATATATATATATATATATATATATATATATATATATATATATATATATATATATATATATATATATATATATATATATATATATATATATATATATATATATATATATATATATATATATATATATATATATATATATATATATATATATATATATATATATATATATATATATATATATATATATATATATATATATATATATATATATATATATATATATATATATATATATATATATATATATATATATATATATATATATATATATATATATATATATATATATATATATATATATATATATATATATATATATAAAAAAAATATAAATATATATATATATATATATATATATATATATATATATATATATATATATATATATATATATATATATATATATATATATATATATATATATATATATATATATATATACGTGTTAAGAAACAGTTACCACTCCATAATATGCCAAAGAGATGGTTTGAAAGAGATGAATGGGTGGATATTATATTAAGTGATAGGATCTTTTTTTTTAAGTGACAGGATAGGGATAAAGAATTTGGGGAGATTGGTTGTTATAAGTATGGGACGCAGGAGCCATTTCTTAAATATATTTACTTAATTTGGACTTAACAATGTATTTTTCTTTTATATTTTACGTTGTTGTGAATTTTTGTATTAGCCACGGCCCATAAAGGCTTTCAGTGTTAACAAATATAATAATAATATAATAAACATCACATAAATATCATAACACTATCAAATAGTGAATATCATCTGTTAATTAATATCATAATACGAACTAATGAACCTTTAGCACCGAGTGGTGTTGGCAAGAAAAGGGAAGACAAATCCCCATATGGCACAAATCAATTTTTTTTTTTTTTTTTTTTTGGTTAATTACAAAGATACAGGATGTCTCATTTTATTTAGTTCAGGCGAGACGCTGCAACATCTTGCTCTTCGTTAGAACGTTCTTCGTACGGCTCTAACAGGCAAGCTCGTAGACCTTTATATGCAACACAGGCAGTGTGACCCGGGAAACATTTTTATGTTGTATAGCGGCATACGCACACTATACAGATATGGCACAGGGAAGCAGGCACACATTTATTACAAGGAACAAAAAAACAACAACTTATAAATAGAAGAACAATATGAAGATTTCGGGCGTAGACACAACAAAAGTAAAAATAACAAAACTTAAAACAATGAGAAATATTTTAAGACAGTGAAAATTCTACCAAACGAAAAGCAAGTCGTCCCCGAATGGAGTCAGAAGAGGTCATATGAGAAGATCTGAAGGGAGCCATAGTTCAAGGGTGGGAGAAAGAGTAGGTTGTAAAGGAAGAGGAGCTTGTGCAGCTATGTTGATCTCAAGCAAACTTGCTGTTGCACTGAGTTGTTAGTAGTAGTAGCATTTAAACAGAACACAAATTTACCTTTTAGAATTCAACTGAGACTTCAAGGCATCATTCTCTTCTTGTTTAGCTGCCAACTGATCAATAATGGAAGCAAGGTGTTCTGACATCGTGTTGATTTGTGTTTCATAATTAAGCAGTGTGGTCTGTAATTCCGACCGTAAATTTTGAACTTCATTGTGACTTTTTGATAAATTCATTTCAGTTGTTTCCTTTTGTTGAATCAATAATTCCAATCGTTCTTGAAGGGCAATACACTCGGAATGGAAAAAGAATGCTTTACTGTCTGCAATCTGTGCCGACTTGACTAACTGACCAAGTCGGTCTAGGAAAAACTTTCTGACATCATCGCCATCTGATGTTCCATGTATTTCGGGTGACAATGTTTTAGCAACTGAAGATGGCGTAGATGGGGATCCCTCAGCCTATAAGAAGAAATGATTCAAGAAATATAAGCCCTCCCCCCTTCAATTCTTAAACTTTCCTGAATGTCAGGTTCAGGGCCATTCCTATTGAAATATGTAATGAAATTTACTTTTTTTATGAGCCCCTCCCCCCCCCCCCAAAAAAAAATCCTGCGTAAATAATTGAACATGTATCCACGCACATTTTATGTTCTAAAGCCGAATAGTATCAGATTCGAAAAAAAGTAATGGCTGAATTTTTCATATTCACAATTACGGGAAGAAGGTAATAGCAAATAATTAATGAAAATTAGTTGCTAGAAGGCTTACCACATTTCACCAGAAGCATCTAATAGGCCCCCCCCCCTAAAACCATACTACCGCCTGCACCTCAGCTCAGTTTGACAAGTCCGCTCACAATAAAGACTTGAAGCAGATGGTATGAGGTTCGAGAATCCCTTGAAATAATTAGTTTCCCTTGCAAGGAATTTTACTTCACATATTACTATTTAAAACTTATGAGAATTATAACGTGATTTTCATGACAAAAACGAAGTTTACAGAGAAAAAAAATCGGAAGGAATTTCCAGAAATTAAAAGAAAAAAAGTTTTCCTTTATTCGTATTACAATAAATTGTACCGACAAATTATTACATGATTGATTAGTTTCGTTTATAAACAGTCTAAACAAACCTAGTCATGAAACAACAGAGGACAGGCGAGGCCATGATTACAAAGTGATAAGTTCACTTTCACAAGCCAGCGCAACAGAGATGTTTTTCAGGATCAAAAGGTTTGCTTATGTGACTAACCAGAGCTTTCTTGGGTGTAATATGATGGATAACAATAAACATTTATCCAGTCACTGAAATGCTTCTGATACCTAGGAAAAATAGCATATAGTAGCATTGTATGGTCTTGCAACATAACAACATTATAGAACATTCCAACATACATAGCGTTAGAAAAACAACATGAAGTGAGTTATTTCTGTCTTATCCTCTGGGTTTTCCATTTTCCCGGGTTTTGAGTGCAAGCGGCCCATGATACTTGTCCATGTCGTTTAATGGTACAATTCCTTGACATTGCTGACAATCTTGTCAGGTTGTCAAGTAGCGACGGTCCTTTGAAGTTGTTATTGCTCTGGAAAGCCAAGAACAAATAATATTAAGAAGCTGAAACAGACGAAGAAAGAACTTGTTCAAATCTTTAATCCCTCCCATGCAAGGACTGATGCCAAATTGTCAGAAACACACTTCTTAGAAGACTGGGCTCGCCCCCCCCCCCCGATGTTTCTTCTGCGCATTAAGGTGTTCTCCCTAAAGGGGAGGGTGGGTAAGCATACCAGTAAAAACCTTAAAATTCAATAGGTCAGATTTGACAAAATTTTGAACATTATCTATAAATAAAAATAGTTTACAGTAATAACAGTTTATACATAATCTATTAATAAATCTTAGTGCAAATTTTTAATACAATTTTGTAATAATATTTTTAACAGAACATTGATAAAAATATTAATGAATAATTTATATTTTATAAAAGTATATTGTAAAAATAATTACATATATAGTTTAGCATTTTCAAGAAGTATTCCTCGTAAGATACATGACCTCCAACACATAAAAGTATGTGTATTTCTCTTAGCTAAGTTTCACGTAGGATTTGTTAGAAACGAAAAAGTTTAGTTTTGTTTAAAAAATTTTTCCGTTCCATAGTTTAAATTCGCATGACATATCCTGGGGTAATTTCTTTAGGCCAGTTTTTTCTACTTACTTGAGAGGTAGTCCATCAAACAATTTGGATTTGATACAATGGAGTATTTTTTAAATTTGGATATCAAATAGTTCGTGGTAACGAAGTGTCAGTAAGGAGCAACCCGGCTCATTAAGTTTAATCTTACCCATCAAAAATTACGAGCCTGAGAAAATTTTCCTGATTTTCTAAGAAAGGGGGAACAGCCCATAGAAGTTAAGCACTCTCAATGAAAATCCCACCATCAGATTCAGCGTATCAGAGAACCATACTGAATGGATTTCAAGCTCATTTCTGCAAAAATGGGAAATCTTTTATTTTTGGCCAGAAGAAAGATCACGGTTGCGTGTTTATTTGTCTGTTTTTTTTTTTTTTTTTTTTTCAGGGGTGATCGTATCGACCCGGTGGTCCTAGAATTTCAGGAGAGGGCTCGTCCAAACGGAAATTAAAAGTTATATTGCCCTTTTTAAGTGACCCACTAATTGAGTGCAACTAGTCCCCCTCCCCGCCCCTTATTTACCAAATTTGTTCGATAGAAATTTTGAGATACTACGTTTGTTTATCGTAATTGAAACGTCCCAAAATTATGCCTTTGGTAAAATGTGACCCCCCCCCACAGCCCAAGGTAAAAGGTATAAAATTTGCCCATTGTTTGCGCATAGTATTTGTTATTGGAATGCAGGCATACATATTCGGTTGGAGGGGGACAAATTTTCTGCTGGGGGTTTTTCCACGGGGGATTTTTCATGGAGATGGAAGTTTCATGGGAGTGAACTTGTCAGGGGAAATTATACACTTGGGGAATATGCCAGAATTCTCGTACAAAATCATTTTTATATGTCTTGCTTTGTCTTTTCCGTCTCAATTTTACGCGCAGAGTGGTTAAGAGTAATTTTCCGGAGTAAATTTTCACCGGGATTGAATTGTCTAGAGAATATTTCCGTGGGGAGGGGGTTTTTCCGTGGAAGTGGGGCGCGATTTCCTGGCATTATTTAAAAATGATCAGAAATTAAATAAAAAAACAAGTTTTTCAACTGAAAGTAAGGAGCAACATTAAAGCTTAAAACGGACAGAAATTATTACGTATATAAAGGGAGTTGCCCCCTCCTCAACACCTCGCTCTTTATTTTAAAGTTTGAATTTTGTACGAATTCTTTTATAATGACTCCTGAAACACAAGGGCCAATAAGAACAATAAGACGCTTTTTTAAAAGTACAAAAAAACTTTAGCGTAAAGAACAAGGTGTTGAGGAGGGGGCAACCCCCTTTATACACGTAATAATTTCTGTTCTTTTTAAGTTTTAATGTTGCTCCTTACTTTCAATTGAAAAAACTTGTTTTTTTTTTGTTTTTTTTAATTAATTAAAGTTCAGATGCCAGATCTAACCTCAAATTCCTTTCAAAGCAGAATTCTCGTTAGCATAATCTCATTTGAAAAATACTTTAATTTTTGATCGTTTTCAAATCATCCCGGAAATTCCCCCCTTTGTGGAAAATTTTCCCCGGAATCCCCCTTCCCAAGTGGAAAAATTGTCCCAAGGAAGATTACCCCACGGAGAATTTCTCCCACGGATATTCTCACCCACCCAAAAATCCTCCAGATAATTCCAACCCCGCGGAAAATTTTCCTAGGACAATTCCCCCGGAGCAACTCCACATGTAAAACTGAGTCAGAAAAAAGAGAGTAAGACAAATAAAAAGAATTTCGTATAGGAATTCTGGCAAAAGTCTCCCTTGGAAAGGTCAGACGCGGGAAATCCCATCCCAACGGAAGATTCTCCCCGTGCAAAATCTTCCGAGAAGAAAATCCCCCTCACAAAAAAAAACGTCTGTATACTTCCCAACAACAAATACTATGTAAACAATGGGTAAATTTCACAGCTTACAGCCCTTTCCCTAGGGGCTATGGGAGGTCATGTTTCACGTTTCATGTTGACTTTCAACTTTTCTGAACAAAATAGTTATCGCAAAATTTTGATTGGACGACATTGGGGAAAAGGGAGCATGGGAAGGGGGCTAGTTACCCTTGAATCTTTTAGGTCACTGAAAAAGGGCACTAGAAATTTTGGCTTCCATTCGAATGAGACCAACCCCAATATTCTAGGACCATTGATTCACACGATTACCCCTGGTAAAAAAAAAAATAATAAAGACGTACCCGTGACCTTTCTTCTGGCAAGAAACACAAAATTCGAAGATTTTTGCAGATGGGAGCTTGAAACCTCTACAGAAGAATTTTCTGATACGCTGGATTTGACTGTGTGATTTTCATTAAGGTTTCTTGGCTTTTCTGGGATGTTTCCCCCCTTATTCGAAAATAAGGCAACTTTTCTCAGGCCCGTGGTTTTTGATGGGTAACACTCAAGTTAATGCATCTTATATATTTAGAATCAGCATAAAAAAGTAATCCTTTAGATGTATTTACTAATACCAAAATTTAGTTTTCTAGAGTTTCGGTTACTATTGAGCCGAGTCGCTCCTTACTTATAGTTCGTTACCGCGAACTGTTTGATTACAGTTTTGCTGGGCAACACTGGATGGCCTTTGTTGTTTTCTCCTGGAGATTAATTTGGTTTTTTCTCTAACCAGTCTCCCATACTTTTGGTTCTATTTGTTGATTGACCTCGTCTAAAAATTGCTGTTTGGCACTCGTATATAAATACGACAAAATTAATAAAAAGACAAAGCTTAAATTTTTAGACCTTAATTTAGGTATTTTTCTAAATTGCATTAGTGTCGCTTACAACAAAAAGCATTGAAGAATACAGCTTTTGATATATCTTCAAATATAAATTTGACATATCTTCAAAAGCCACCGAAACAGCCATTTATGTGCAAACAAAGGGAGATAGATACATGCTGAAACATTCATAACTCAATTTTTCATTTTTCTGGTAAGAACTTAATTTTTCTCTTATCAGATTCCCATATTCCTTGTTCTATTCATTAACTGACCTCTTGTGAACGTTGTTGCTTGGCACTTTGAAGTTGATAATTAAGTTTCCACATTTCCTTTTCTTTCTCCAACTGAACAATTTGATTTTGGAAGATATCAAATTGGGAATTGAAGTGAGTTTCATTGGGAACAGACAAAGTTTCTGGTCGGACGATAGCACTTTCAGTATCAGATTCTGAAAAAAAAAGTAAGTTAATCTAAAAAATTTTATCACCGCTAATGGTTCAAAGTTAATACGGTTATAAATTTATATTACAAATTTGTACGATTATAACTTGTTCTACAGAAAATTTTCTAATATATTCAAAAGTAGTAAAATTTGCTTCTAAAATAGTATCACTGTGATTATAATGAACTAGGACCAATCCTAAAGGGGAGGAGTTTAACGGGGAGGTGGAGCAAAATTAGATTTTAGGGCGAATGTTTTTCAATTGTTTTTAAATATACAATCTATGTATAACGAATACAAAAAGTATTCAAAAATATTACAAACAGTTTTAAATGTGTTTTTTTTTATAAATAAAATAACATATTTCACTAGGAATTAACATATTTTCTCATAAATACTTAAGTTGTCTTGCGACTCTTTAAATCTTTTTTCTTCGGACTGTGTTTCATATTTTTCCTTTTCTTAGAATTCCTGAATAAAGAATTTAGCCACGAAAATACATATTCTTGGGTAGCCTGTGAGCGTTACACAAGTCTTTTTTGCTACGTCCATTGCAAGTCACAACGAGGCAAGCACCTCTTATATATGACAAACACCTGGAGCTTGGAGCCACAGAACCCGTTAATATTGATGGGCCAACAAGGCAGCAAGCACAGGATGGTCGAGACCAACTTACTGTTTGCTCAGGTAAATTACTAGCATAAAATTCATATTTATGCTTATGAAATATAAACACCAATTTCCTAAGACAGGCACCACTTTGGCGAAATAGTTGCTAAATGTCTGGATTCTGAGGTTGCTTCCAAACGTTTCTACTTGTTTCGTATAATATTTTACAATACAAAATTTGACTTGAGAATTTTGGTTTTTGATTAGATTTTGGAATTTGGAAAATTAATCTGATTTTGGAAGACATTTAATTGGGACTGGAAATGAGTATAATCATTTGGTAGAGATACAGATTCTGGTCAGATGATATCATTTTCGGTATCGGATTCTGAAAGAAAAAAGGCAAATAAATCTAAAAACCTTCAACGCCGCTGATGATTCGAAATACAGAAAATATATTATTAAAATAGAATTAAATTTGTTTGAAATATTTTTTTCCAAAATGTTTCTTGATAAAATATAAACAATCTATAAAACCAAATTAGTTATAATTTTTTGTATTTAAAAAGGCGTATTTGTGTGCATTTTTTGACAATCAGACAAAAATAATGAATTGTTTGAGAGAAAACCGTTTTTTGATAAAGAAATTATTAAAAATTAAGGCAGAAATCCAAAAGTAAGAGTATCGTTAGGTAAAGATAACATTCGATAACGAATACAAAAAGTATTCAAAAATATTACAAACAGTTTTAAATGTGTTTTTTTTTATAAATAAAATAACATATTTCACTAGGAATTAACATATTTTCTCATAAATACTTAAGTTGTATTCAGATCAAATTAATGATCAATTGCTGTAAAGCACACCCAGAAACTGATAGTCTATTCCGCTCAGGATTATTAGTCAGCCAATGACGGCAAGCTTAACAGTCAGATTATGGCAAGAATCATTTGACTTTAATCAATTTTCTGAGAGCACACGATGGCTGTCCCCCAGCCCCCCCCCCCCATTGCACTTCCTGGCCGAAGGGCTGCGAAAAAGAGATTAGCACCGTCGGTTTAGACCTGATGGGCCTAGTTCCATCATATTTACTTACTTCTTTTATGAGCAGATCAATGGAATGGGCGAATCAACAGATGGAATGGACTGGAAGCGGGGGGGGGGGGGGTTGGAAGTCAATGGCTTCCTAGAGTCCCCCCCCCGATCCTCCTAGATTTTGAAAAATATCATATTTTGGCATTTCTATTGAAAAATGACAAAATTGCCTACCCCTAGAAGTGGTTCCCAACTAATTTTGGGCCATTCCCCACCTACGCATTTCTAAAATCCTCATGCCCCCCCGTAATTTTTGTAATTTTGTTATTCAAATTTTTACGTGTATTCACCTGAAGGAAGCTTAAAAGGCCACAGTGTTTCCAATTAGGGGGAGGGGCAGGGGGTCACGGCCCTTAGATTTGGAGAAAGACCTTATTACTTCTATTTAATAGCTATTTTTTATTTTAGCTATGTGCTATATTGAACTAGCGAGACTGACTGACCGGTCGCTTGCATTGTTCAGTCCGGTACTTTTGTTTTTCTGAGCCATTAAAAAGCACTTTTACTTTAATTACTGTTACTTTTACAGTTGTATTTCAATGACTTTGCTTTGAAATGTTACTTCTGTCCTCGTCCTGGAGAATCCTAAATTTACCGATAGTGGACAACCTTCTTTTGAGGCGTATAAAACGATTCCTTTCCACTGTCTTACCCGTTTTCATGATCGCTGATTAATGTTCAGTCAAAAACTAGGCGTCAGCTTATCTTTCTCGGTGCTGTGAATCCGTAATCAAACAACGCGTAAAAAATGACAAAAACTCTGGACTTTTTTGTGGTGAAAATCCGGAAGAAAAATGAAGATACTTCAGCGTAAGAAGTGTCGGGTTACTGCACATGATTTCCCCTAACTGTGACAATCTTTCAGAAACATCCGGAACAATAAATGACTCAGGTCAAGGTGAAAGAATGGTCTGCATCCGCGAACCCGTTGCAAGTTCCAGTAGCAGTCGAGAATCTCTCTTAAGTATCTCTACGACGCTTCCCGACCAGCCAGCTAAACCTACTCTTGAGAGATATCCAGATTCCACTTCTGACGGAAGGAAATTCAGTGCGCATTACTTAAAGACTTACGAATGGATTGAGTACTCATAAAACTTGGATTCTGTTTTTTGTTTTAACACATAATCCAAGACAATGGGAAATGACAGACTCAGTAATCTTATGATCATGGCCGTTGAAAACGAAAAGAAACTGGATTCGGATAGATTAGTCAATGATTTATCCACACAGAGAAGTCGCCTCTACACCGCTATTTTAAGTATGCTTGCTCAACCTTGTTCTGTTTTTCGTATCTTCATTCAAAAATGCCAAAAATAAATTTTGCCCCCCCCCCGCTACATTTGCGTGAATTGGCGCCACTAATAGACCACCAACTTGGAATCTTTTTTTAGGGTCTTTCTCTAGGCATATTTAATACTAATGAAAAATATTGCCTGAATACAAAACCTTTTACACAATGTAAAACGTCATTGCAATGCTATCATGCATTTTTTTTTTGCTTTTGAAATGTATTTGAATTTGATGTCAGTCACATGAAAAAGGTCTTTTTTTTCAAAATTAAGGCTCTAAAGTATAGTCAGCTGAAGGGTGCATGTCCTGCCAGTGACCCACCAAAATATTGCGAAGCTCCACACGTGGGGCATAAATTACGGCCCTAGATCTTAAAAAAAAAACTTTTTTGACCCCCTTCCCAATCTCGCGAATTGATGTACCATAGTTTGGATGTACCACCAGCGAAAGATGTACCATAGTTTGGGAACTCTAGGTCTAGGCAGTTTCACTTATAAAAAAATACTCAAATGATTTTATTATCAAACGCCTTACACGGTCATGCCGATCAGTGGCAGTTCTTGTTATACAAAAAGATACGGCACAAAACATATAGCCTAACAATCACAGCCATAGCCATTGTTACATAAATTTATAAGCATTTGAACAAAAAATATTCAGTGAATAATTGACTAATGAAGAAATATAATCATTATCTTTCCAGCTTATGCTCTCAGTCGATTTTCCAGGCTAAGTGACCGTTTTTAAAGGCCTTTTCAGCTGAAAACAGCTGTGTAGAACCTAGATGTCCCCCATTAGAATACAAACGTCTTGTCTGCGGGCTTCAAATTAGGATACTGAATATTTAAGTCAGGGGCATCAAATAGAGGGCACCAGCGGCATCACATACCTTTTTTGGTGTTTTCATTTAAAATAAAAAAAAAACAAAAAAAGCCCCCCCCCCGTAGTTCTTTCTATTTTCGTGAATTGGCACCCCTAACCTAAGTGATGATGTGGAAGAAGGCAAGAAAAGAGCGGTTAAAACTATCTTTAGAGACAAATATATTCATTTACATCTGCTCTTGAGTCTTCAAGAGTTGAAAAATTAAACATAGCCACTTTCTGTTTATAACACGTTTGGGGAAATTTCTTCTTGTTAGCCCTGAGCACTGACATCTTCTACCTCCTCCTCTCAACTCGGTACCTAGCAAAAAGAAGAAGAACAAATTAATGCCAGTATCTTGCAGAACTAACCTGTTTAGCAATTCATTCATGTCGTTTTTTCCCTAGTGCCTTTAATAAAATGTACCCGACTGACTGGCCGTATTTCAAACAGTACGCAGTACGGAAAGTGCGGTTCAATCCAGCTTTCTAGGGCTATAATGAGAAAAAGACTGAGATGGCTAGGACACGTTCTGCGGATGAAGGATGACAGACTGCCAAAGGGCGTTCTTATCGGCCAACCACCTAGGGCCAAACAGAAAGCAGGTCGTCCACGGTTGAAGTGGGAAAATGCCGTAAAGAAAGACTTAAGAGAAATGGAAACTTCCTGGAGGGTGTAAAGAGGGAGGCTTTGAATAGATTGGATAAAGAATGAGTATACACAACAGTGTTGGTCTTAGGCGGTTTGGTGCTGCGGTGAGTTGTTAGTAGTATTAGTAGTAGTGTCTGAAATTACCATCAGAACATGAGTTACTGTCCATATTAATATTTATGCATCCATTTAACTTTCGACTGAAGGCTACAACTTTGCTTGAAAAAATTTTACCTTTCTTACTGCTTATACTCTCAATCGACTTGCTCCGGAGGTGTGCTTCTTTGACCTGATGTTCTAATTGAATTATTCGCTGTCTCAACCTGTTAGCTTCTTCTCCATGACTCCGATGAAGGTCGGCAACCTTGTGTTAAAAAAAAGAACTTTATAATTTCGAGAAAGTAAATTCGAGAAAGTATTGAACAAAGTTTAAGAAATAATATTTATATTATACTAATTGACATCTAAAAATGAGCCATCACAGGTTAACAGGAAAAAAGTTTTGGTACCAACGTTGTTTTAAACTGATTCATGTTGTTTTTGAGAAGCTGAATCCAAATATAAGATCAGCTTTTATGTATCAGCTATACTTTTTGAAATATAGCACTATCATTCATATTAAGTTTACTGTTAAATCAATCTACATATCAGTGACTTAACATGATATAATAACTAGTTCATGTATTGGTATCTATTTGTAATATGTTTTGCAATAAATTATACGCCGATTCAAATAAAATAATTGTACTAAAAAAAAATAGCAGTGTTACACGTAATAAATGTACCATGAAATTTCCAGATATTAATAGTTTAATTATAGCATAAACCCAATACTAATGCCTATCCGGGTGGCAGCGGTAGCTAACAATCCGGGTTGCAGCGGTAGCTAGCAACCTAGTAAGAAGCGATCACGTCCAATGTTAAGAAATATAATAACCCATAACTCCTAAAAAAAAAGAGTCAGATCAAAACAAAAAGTACACCATTAGAACCGCCATGTCTGCAACCCTTGTATAGGAAACTTTCTTTCTCTTGGCTTGAACAGCAAGGAAAATATATGGCAGCTACTACAGTATTCTGCCTAAACGGCATCTTTTTTTTCTTCTTTTCCACAGATTGCTTGGCACTGGTACACCGTAGAGAGTTGTTCAATGGCTCATTTTAAAGGATATTAATTGAGTTAAAAACCTTTGTAACTAAAACAAATTATTTTTAAAAGAGAATAAATTTTTCCACTAAAAACTGCATTTTTGATGTCTTTTCATACAGCAGTCTTTTCAAAGATATTTGATTTTTGTTTATAATAAGGAACGAACGGTAACCCATAGCAACTGAAGTATTAAATCAAACAGTTCATGGTCATAATAAAGAGCTCTGTAATGGCTCATTTTAAAGAAAACGGCTGTATATAGAAACCTTTTGTAATTAACAAAAATAGCTATTATAATAATATAAATTGTTACGATATGGTAAAGAACTAACTCTAGGCCATAGTAACTAATTTAATTTTGAAAAGAAGGAATTACGGCAGAAACCTAAATGTTAGTATAAGTAAGCTATATTTCATAAAAACCGTCCACCGATATTTGAACTCAGATCGCAGGATTCGAAGTGCTAAGTGCTAACCACTACACCAAGAAATGTTCATATAAAAAAGAATTTTTATCCGGGTTGCAGCGGTAGCTAGCAACCTAGTAAGAGATGATCGCGTCCAGTGTTAAGAAATATAAAAACCCACAGCTCCTAAAAAAAAGAGTCAGATAAAAACAAAAAGTACACCATTCGAACCGCCTTGTCCGAAACCCCTATAAAGGAAACTTTCTGTCCCTTGGCTTGAACAGCAAGGGAAATATATTGGCTTGAAAATCAAGAAAAGTGGCAGCTACTACAGCATTCTGCCTATACGGCATTTTTTTTTCTTTTCCAAAGAAAGCTTGGCACTGGAACATCATAGAAAGTGGTTCAATGGCTCATTTTAAAGGAAATTAATGGGGTTAAAAATCTTTTGTAACTAAAATAAATTATTTAGAAAAGAGAATAAATTTTTCCACTAAAAACTGCATTTTCGATGTCTATTCATACTGCGGTATTTTCAAAGATATTTGATTTTTGTACATAAATCATAGGCGTATACCAGTAATAATATTTGAACCAATGCATCCGAAGAGACTGGTGGCTAATACCAGCGCCTTGGGACACTCGGCCACGTTGCCTCTCATAACTATATATGTGAATCCGGGTTGCAGCAGTAGCTAGCAACCTAGTAAGAGACAATCAGTCCAATGCTAAGAAATATAAAAACCCATAACTCCTAAAAATAGAGTCAGATCAAAACAAAAGTACATCATTAGGTTACATTAAAATACGACCAGTGGAAAAACATACCACTGCATACATTAGACTTAGTTAGCTACTTGATTGCTTGAGGTTTGTCTCTTACTATTTCAAAGAGGAAAACGCCGTAGGCTTTTTCCTGTTTGTAATGATATTGCATAAAACGAAACCCAAGTTGTAACTGACGTCATCCTGGTTGTTATACTCCTTCACTTTGGGGTTCTTCTATTTTGACCGATTCACTTGTTTTGACTGCGTCAATCCTTTTATTTTCATCTTTTATTTTCGTCACTCTTTCCCCTTTGTCTCCTTTTATGTTGAGTGATATTTTTTTTATCACGATCTATTGTACAGCTCTCTATGATTTTCCAGTGCCCAGCTAGCTGAGGAGAAAAAAAGCGGAAAGAAAAAAAGATGCCGTTTGTGGGGAATATCGTGGTTAAAGTAAATTTTCTTGATTTTCAAGCCAATATATTTTCTTTGTTATTCAAGCCAAAGGACGGTAAGTTTGCTATATAGAAGTTTTGGACAGGACAAGGCGGTTCTAATACTTCTTTTTTTTTATCTGAATCTTTTTTCAGAAGTTCTGGGTTACTTTAGTTTTTACTATGGGGCGTGATCGTCTCTTACTAGGTTGCTAGATACTGCTGCGACCCGGAAAACTGAAATAAAAAAATTGAGTATTTCTCATTGGAAATATAGGACAGCAATATAGAAATACGTACTTTACGGGTTAAGCCAAAAAACTTTGAACTAAAATGATATAAATTAATGGCGTAAAAAAATGGCGTAGCGAGTCAATTGAAGCAAAAGGAAAACCAAACTAATTTTAAAATTTCAAGTTCTTTTCTGGTTTGAATGAAAAAATGGAAATTATTGTTCAGACACCATAAATATTTTTGCACTTTGCAGCTAAATAAAATTATTTTATTTAAAATTTTCAGGAATTATTCTAGTTTCAGTGAGACGATCAGTCCAATGCTAAGAAAATTAAGAAAATAGAGTCAGATCAAAACAAAAGTACATCATTAGAACCACCTTGTCTGAAACCCTACTAGATAAATAATGAATGTCGTCATAGTCCAGGTTGCAGCGGTAGCTAGCAACCTAGTAAGAGACAATCACTTCCAATGTTAAGAAATATATAAACCCATAACTACCAAAAAAAGAGTCAGATCAAAACAAAAAGTACACCATTAGAACCGCGTTGTCCGAGACCCCTATATAGGAAACTTTCTGTCCCTTGGCTTGAACAGCAAGGGAAACAAATTGGCTTGAAAATCAAGAAAAGTGGCAGCTACTACAGCATTCTGCCTAAACGGTATCTTTTTTTTTCCGCAGATAGCTTGGCACTGGAACATCGTAGAGAGTTGTTCAATGGCTCATTTTAAAGGGAATTAATGGGGTTAAAACTTTTTGTAAATAAAACAAATTATTTTTAAAACAGAATAATTTTTTCTACTAAAAACTGCATGATTGATGTCTTTTCATACTGCAATCTTTTCAAAGATATTTGATTTTCTTACACAAAAGGTCGATACTGTATATAGGAATTTTGTAATTAGTATCGGTATCATGGTTTTATTGATAGCTGAATAACAAACTAAAAGCAATCGACCCCAGGTGGCCTTGAACAACCAACCTTTAATAGACAATCGTGCTAGCCACTTGCACCATGACTTTATTAATTAAAGCTGTAAAATTAAAGGACGATTACTGGAATAACAAATCATTTTATACATTCGATTTAGTTATCTACTTGATTGTTTGAAGTTCGTCTCTTTCTATTTCAAAGAAGAAAAATCCTTAGACTTTTTCCTGTTTGTAATCATTTCCAATAAGGAACGAATTACAGTAAAGAACAAACTTCCAGCCCATAGTAACTAAAACAAGATTATAATTTAAGACTCAAACAAGCAAACAAGTGCAGCCTTATCCTACCGTCATCGCAGGGTATTATTGACAATACTCCTTCTATAACTTTATTAATTTACTTTAATCACTAATAATTAAATGGCTAATGTATATAGTTTCAAACTTTTCATAACTAGAATGAACATAACTAGAATGGAGGTTTAGCGGCATATATCAAGAGTGATTTTAATGTCTTGCCGATGTCTTCCCTTACTAAACATAAGGAAATGGTGTTTGAGTCGATGGTTGTGAAAGTATCTAAGCAAAATTTTAAATGTGTTCTTGCTATTATTTATCAACCTCCGTCTAGTAGCCTCGTTGAATTTCTGAGTCTGTTAGAAGAGCAACTAGACCTGTTGAGTGGAACAAGACAGCCGTGTTTTGTGTGTGGTGACTTCAATATTGATTTGAAAAGTCTACATTCTAGTCAGAGAGTTAAGGAGTTTCTGGATATGATGCTTAGCTACGGGCTGAAGCCTACTATAAATTTCTGTACAAGAATTACTGAGAATTCTACGTCAATATTGGATAACATATTTGTAAATACCGAATATAAGTCACCTGCTGTTGTGGTTAATAGTGTTTCAGATCATTTTGGAGTAATGATAACAGTACCGCAAGTCCTACAGTTGAATAAGGGACATCGTTGTAATGTCATTCGGCCTATTATTGATTCTGAGGTTGTTGCCCGTTTTAAATTAGAAGTTGATAAGACTGAATTCAATTTTTTACAAGAGGAATATGATATCAATCGGAAATTTGAAAAATGGTACGGGACATTAACAGGTTTACTTCAGAAATGTGTTAAACCTAAAAGAGTTTACAGATATGAATCAGCAAAGAAACCATGGATTACTAAAAGTCTACTCTTAAGTATGAAAAGACGAAACCATTTATATAAGGAATTGATCCAAAATAAAGGGACAACTACTAGGGATGATTATAAAGCATATAATAACATGCTAAATTGTCTCCTTCGGAAAGCTAAAACGGATTATTTTGCTTTTAAGTTTAAAGAAGCTGAGGGAAATCCAGGCAAGACTTGGAAACTTATAAAGTCTGTAACGAACCCTAGTCGGTCTCCCTCGGAGCTTCCGGACAGTGTGAGTTGCAATTCAGTTTGTGAGCATTTCTCTAATGTGGGTCTTAATGTAGGATCCAGTATCCCAGTCCTGGCTGAGGATGGCGATTTTACACAATTCCTGCCTGATAAGAGCGAAGTGTCTGCTTATTAAAAGCCGGTTAAATTAAGTGAGTTGTCTGAAGTGATTAAAAGTATGAAAAACAGTGCAGCAGGATTGGATCTCATGACTATGAAAGTTTTCCGTGTCATTTATCCTATTGTTTCTAGTCAATTGGTAATGCTAATAAATGAGTGTTTTAAGTCAGGTATTTTCCCTGATTGTCTGAAGATTGCGAAAGTGAAACCACTTTTTAAAGGTGATAGTGGGGATTTAGATAATTATAGGTCTATTTCGCTTCTTCCTGTTATTTCTAGAATAATAGAGAGACTAATAAGTGTAAGAATGGTTAAATTCATAGAATCTAAGTCTTTTTTTCGGTCTAGCCAGTTCGGATTTAGGAAAAGAATGACAACTGAGCAAGCAGTGATCTTCTTGACGACATTTGTTAATGATCATTTAGATCGTGGTCTTAAAGTGGCATCCGTTTTCCTTGACATAATGAAAGCATTTAATTGTGTGGATTATGAAATTTCAGTAAAGAAGTTAGATAGTTGTGGTGTCCCTGGAAAATTTTTGGAACTTATTAGATAATTTCTGAGTGAACGTATGCAGATGGTTCAAATCGAAAGTGAGACCTCTAGCCCGCAGAGAGTCAAGGCTGGCGTTCCTCAAGGGTCAGTTTTGGGACCTCTTTTATTTTTGATTTATATAAATGATATTTACCGGTGCATTGAAGATATAAATAGTTCGGATAAAGGGGATCGCGGTAACAGAATTATAATTCCTAGTTTTGCTGACGATACACATTTTACAGTTGCTGCGAGGACAGAAAGAGAACTTCTACTAGTTCTGAAAAAGGGAATGGAACAAATAGAGAAATGGATGAGAGTTAATAAACTTAAATTAAACCATAAGAAAAGTCAATTTGTGATTTACGGGAGAAGAGTAAATTACTATCCCTGGATAGAGAAACTAGAACTTGATGGGAATGCTATAGAACGTGTCAGATCAGTGAAGTTTCTTGGAGTGATAGTTGATGAGTGCTTGAGTTTCAAAGACCATATTAATCAAATTTCAGCTAGAGTTTCCCGAAATTTGCGAATTATAAGGAAGCTAAAGCGTACTTTCCCTAGACCGGTTCTCAGAATTCTTTATTTCTCCCTTATTCATCCGTATTTGATTTATTGTATATTGGCCTTCAACGTTTGTGGGTCATTTATCGCAGATTAGAGCATTACAGAATAAAGCTGTAAGAGTACTTACTGGAGATGATAAGCGTTCCTCGGTTAGAGCAAGGTATGCTGAACTACATATTGTTCCACTATTTGGATTGATTAAGTTTTATAATGCTCTTTTTATGTTTAAACGTCAGAATAAAATGCTACCAATTTGCTTTCAAGATTTTTTTTTCTGCCTGTTTCTAGTTTTCATTCTTATAGTTTAAGACTTTCGAATGAATTCAGACTACCTAAGCCTGTGACAACTAGGTCAATGTTTTGTATCCGCCATGTTAGCCCTCGTGCTTGGAATAGTCTGCCAGAAGGGATAAAGAAGGTGACGGATGTTTCTGAATTTAGAAGTATGTTAAAAGAACATTGTTATAGGGTATATGGGAGTGAGTGAGTCAGTTCTCCGGTATCTTTTGCCTTTAGTTTGCTAATATTTTTTTTTTTTTTTTTGTGTTTGGTTGATGGATTGCGAAGGAAAAGGTTAAATATGTTGAATATTGAGTATTGATGAGATTTTATTGAGTAGGGGTGGTATAGTCGCTTATTAGTTATTTTTATGTGATAGGTTTGTTTGTTGTTTTTTTATTTTCATTATTTTTTTTTTGTTCTTTTTTTTTCTTTTTTTTCTTTTTTTTTTAGGCCTAGTTGGGGTAGTGATCTCCTTTACAAGCTTAGCTTCTGGATTTTGTTATTTTTGGTTGATGAATAAACCCTTATTTATTTAAAAAAAAAAAAAAACGTGAATAAAGGCACAACATGGCACCTTTTTCCCCTCTTTTTCGGGTTGCAGCGGTAGCTAGCAACCTAGCAAGAGACGATTACGCCCTAAAGTAAAATTAAAGTAACCCAAAACTCCTAAAAATAGATTCAGATTAAAATAAAAGTAAAGAACAAACTTCAGCCTATAGTAAATAAAATAACATTATAATTTATGACTCAAACAAGTAATCTGTTTGCTTTGGTCTAAAATACTGTCACCGTTGCCCCGTTGCCACAACTCGGCCACGCTGCCTCACATAACTATGTAAATATTTTATAATAAAGAACAAACTCTAGCCAATAGTAGCTTAAATATTTTATATAAAGATTTTACAGTAAAGAATGAACTCAAGTCCAAAGGAACAGAACCCTGTGGTTTATTCATATATTCTTCATTATTTTAGCTAGGAGGTAACTAAACAAGTTTCTTTTTTAAATTCAAAATTTAAAAGACATTGCTTTAAATTCTTTAAATTCAATTTTTTTTAAAGTTCTCCCCGACGGGGAATCGAACCCCGTTCTCCTGCACGACAAGCGTGTATGCTTACATTGCACCATCAGAGACTTATAATATACAAGTTACATATAAAACATGATAATAAATTCGCTAATAAACTAAAAACAAATTATATAAGTAATCGGTCTGGTTAATTATAAATGGCGACTACGTAGGATTCATCAGTATCATGCTATAGAAATGGCCGAAACCTAGTATAGAACAAATCATGGCTAAAATTGGGCCTAGCTTGATGCCTGATTCTCTGAAGATCGTTTCTTACTATTCCAAATAAGAAAAAGCCATAGGCTTTTTCCTGTTTGTAATCTGGTATATATAGAATATTATCAACCAATTTTATGACTCTGAACTTTTGGAAATGTGGTGTTCAAATGGCGGCACTAAATTTCCAGACTAAAGCTACTGCCATGGAAATCAATAATTCTTTTTTCGAACGAAATCTAAGGACTGGACACCTGCTGAAACCAGACTTACTAAGAATAGAACAAAATAACGCTCAATGCCTTTTCATACACTTAATATCTGGACAGACCCTCTCCAGAAACAAAATTGGAACACATGTTGAAATCAAAATGTTTGACACTCAAGATAAAATAAAATTTGAATCCCATTGAGTACTTAACAACGCAATTAATCTGCCATACAATAGCAGTTTTATGTTTTCCAAAGTCACGTGTCCAGAGTTTGTCTTCGTACACATAGCTGTGTACGAAGGGAAGGCAACATTAATTGGCAAACAGATTTTGCCTTTTAAGGCCATTTTCTCAGGTTATATGTTCATAACACTCCGCAATAGGCTGGGTCAGCAACTTTCTTTAACCAGCCTTTTTGTGTTCATAGAAATAACACCAAATTTGTATTAAAATTGTTACCGTAGACACACTTGAAATCAAATCCTTTATGTCTTAGGGATCGTGACGTTACCATTGCGCTACGGCAACTATTAGTGAACAAGATATTATCAAACACATCATGATTTTGCAAAAAAAATGATAGGTGACGTCATAATCAAAGGTTACAACCATCATGGTTGAAGGGCTAGCTGCAACCTAATAAAGGACAAACCAAAGCCCTTAGTAACAATAAAAATTGCTAGTTACATTATTTCTTACAAAGATTAACACGGACGCGACCCCAAATGACATTATTTGATTTATGTCACACTGGTTTCTTACCTTTGAGGATTTAACTTTTATTTTTCCCTTATGGAAGTCTTCTGTTGATTAAGCTCAGCAGTGTAAATTTTAATATTTAACATTAACAAATTAATATGGTTCCCTTTGGTGTTGAATTTTGTAGGCTTGATTAAGGCAAGGTACAGATTTAACCTTACCCTAGAGTTTAGTGACAATTTAATACGGGAAAACGAAATAAGGACCGATAATGATTAACCATTTCTCATTGGCTGTTTTATCAGATTTGATGTTTATGATTGACCGTAGAGGTTTACTATACACATTTGATGTTTATGATTGACCTGTACCCCCCCCCCCCCTGCCCTATTATATTTAAGGTAGAAATGTGTTGAAGGTACAGATTTAACCTTACGAAGGTTTTTTCGACCTATTTGATGACCTAAGACATAAAACTGCATTCGGAAATTGTTGAAACTTTAACTTTGTTAGTGTTAAGGATAACTTGTGTTAAGGATAATTAAAGTTGTAAAATTTTATAATCAAGAACGAACTGTAGCCTATACGAATTGAAATTTTTAACATAAAGAGCAACTTCAGAGATTGATAAATTGTATTAAAGCTATAGAAAGCATCGAAATAGTGCACTATAAATAAAGATTATGTAAGTTTCATCTGTATCGTGGTCGTAGATCTTATATTAAAAGACGATCATTGGAATAACAAATCATTTTATACATTCGATTTAGTTATCTACTCGATTGTTTGAAGTTCGTCGCTTTCTATTTCAAAGAAGAAAAATCACTAGGCTTTTTCCTGTTTGAAATCATTTACAATAAGGAACGAATTACAGTAAAGAACAAACTTCCAGCCCATAGTAACTAAAATAAGATTATAATTTAAAACTTAAACAAGTAAACAGGTGCAGCCTTATCCACACGTCATCGCAGGGTATTATTGACAATACTCCTTCTATAACTTTATTAATTTACTTTAATCACTAATAATTTAATGGCTAATGTATATAGTTTCAAACTTTTCATAACTAGAATGAACGTGAATAAAGGCACATCATGGTAACTTTTTTCCCCTCTTTTTCAGGTTGACGCGGTAGCTAGCAACCTAGTAAGAGACAATTACGCCTATAGTAAAATTAAAGTAACCCAAAACTCCTAAAAATAGATTCAGATTAAAATACATTAAAGAACGAACTTCAGCCCAAAGTAAATAAAATAAGATTATAATTTATGACTCAAATAAGTAAATTTTTTGCTTTGGTCTAAAATACCGTCACCGTTGGGATTCGAACCCATGCGTCTGAAGTGACGGGTGGCTAACACCAGCGCCTTAAACCACTCGGCCACGCTGCCTCACATAAATATGTAAGTATTTTATCATAAAGAACAAACTCAAGCCAATAGTAGCTTAAATATTATATAAACATTTTATAGTAAAGAATGAACTCTAGTCCAAAGGAACAGAACCCTGTGGTTTATTCATATATTCTTCATTATTTTAGCTAGGAAATAACTAAACAAGTTTCTTTTTTAAATTTGAAATTTAAAAGACATTGCCTTAAATTCTTTAAATTCAATTTTTTTTAAAGTTCTCCCCGACGGGGAACCGAACCCCGTTCTCCTGCAAGACAAGTATGTATGCTTACATTGCACCATCAGAAACTTGTAATATACAAGTTACATGTAAAAAATGATAATAAATTCGCTAATAAACTAAAAAAAATTATATAAGGAATCGGTCTGGTTCATTATAAATGGCGACTACGTAGGTTTCATCGGTATCATAGCTGTAGAAATGGCTGAAACCTAGTATATAACAAATCATGGCACATACTGGGCTTAGCTTGATGCCTGATTCTCTAAAGATCGTTTCTTACTATTCCAAATAAGAAAGAGCCTTAGGCTTTTTCCTGTTTGTAATCTGGTACATATAGAATATTATCATCCAATTTTATGACTCTGAACTTTTGGAAATGTGGTGTTCAAATGCAACACTAAATTTCCAGACTAAAGCTACTGCCATGGAAATCAATAATTCTGTTTTCGAACAAAATCTAAGGACTGCACACCTGCTGAAACCAGACTTACTAAGAATAGAACAAAATAACGCTCAATGCCTTTTCATACACTTAATATCTGGACAGACCCTCTCGAGAAACAAAATTGAAACACATGTTGAAATCAAAATGTTTGGCACTCAAGATAAAATAAAATTTGAATCCCACCGAGTACTTAACAACGCCATTAATCCGCCATACAATAGTAGTTTTATGTAAAATCACGTGTCCAGAGTATGTCTTCGTACACAAAGCTGTGTACGAAGGGAAGGCAAAATTAATTGGCAAACAGATTTTGCCTTTTAAGGCTATTTTCTCAGGTTATACGTTCATAACACTCCGCAATAGGCTGGGTCAGCAACTTTCTTTTCAATAGGCTGGTCAGCAACCAGCCTTTTCGTGTTCATAGAAATGACACCACATCCGGTTTGCCGCGGTAGCTAGGAATCCGGGTTGCAGCGGTAGCTAGCAATCCGGGTTGCAGCAGTAGCTAGCAATCCGGTTTGCAGCGGTAGCTAGCAACCTAGTAAGAGACGATCACGTCCAATGTTAAGAAATATAAAAACCATAACTCCTAAAAAAAAGAGTCAGATCAAAACAAAAAGTACACCATTAGAACCGCCTTGTCCGAAACCCCAGTATAGGAAACTTTCTGTCCATTGACTTGTACAACAAGGGAAATATATTGGCGTGAAAATCAAGAAAAGTGGCAGCTACTACAACATTCTGCCTAAACGGCATATTTTTTTTTTCTTTCTTTCTTTTCAACAGATAGCTTGGCACTGGAACATCGTAGAGAGTTGTTCAATGTCTCATTTTAAAGGATATGAATTGGGTTAAAAAATCTTTTGTAACTAAAATAAATTATTTCTAAAAGAGAACAAATTTTTCACTAAAAACTGAATTTTTGATATCTTTTCATACTACAGTCTTTTCAAAGATATTGGATTTTTGTACATAAATCATAATCGTATACCAGCGGTAAGATTTGAACCTACGCCTCCGAAGAGACTGGTGGCTAACACCAGCCCCTTGGACCACTCGGCCAAGCTGCCTCTCATAACTATATATGTGAATCCGGGTTGCAGCATACATATAGGATCGATACTAGAAATAGGATTTATTGATAGTTATATTAAAAAACAAACTATAACCTGTAGTAATTGAACTCTAAAGCACACCATTAGATTACTATGAAGGATGGGTCTAGTCAATTACTTACTAGGTTGCTAGCTACCGCTGCAACCCGGATAGATGGGAATTATGTACGTTAAATTGGAATCAAGGCTGTCGAGATGGCTGAAACCTGGTAAAGAATAAACCATGGCACATTTTGGATTTAGTCAGCTGCTTCATTCTTTAAAGTTCGTCTCTTACTATCCCAAATAAGAAAAAGCCAAAGGCTTTTTCCTGTTTGTAATCTGGGTTGCAGCGGTAGCTAGCCATTTTATCCGGGTTGAAGTGGTAGCTAGCAACCTAGTAAGAGACGATCACGCCCCTTAGTAAAAATTATAGTAACCCATAACTCCTGAAAAAAGATTCAGATCAAAATAAGAAGTACACTATTGGAGCCGCCTAGTCCAAAACCTCTATATGACATTATATTCGTATCTCTGTTTACATCATGAATGACATTATAATCGTAAATAGGTTATAAACATATATGACGCAATAAGTGAATGCAATATTTATACACGTTTATATCTCGACAAGTTATAATCAGGATTCAATTGTTACTGTAGGATTCAGCTTTTTATTTGAATCTGGAAACAATACTGATTGTCAAGGTACTGATTGTCACGAACTTTGAGGTATAAAGATAAGTTCCAGAATTTCCTGAAATCTTATCTGCAGTATTCTCTGCAGTGAAAAAAGGCTCCCCTTCTTTTTTCTTATGAGCTCTTACATAGACATAGGGTTTACTGAGACCGAGATCGCTGGTATAATAATGGTATTTTAGTGAGACCTCTTAGAGGGCACCGAGAAACCATACTGATGACTGCTATTTCTATGTCGTAAATTTAACGGAAAAAACATCCGAAATGACCAGTTGCTCACTATGACAAGGTACCAATACCAGCATTTCAGCTACCAGAGCTCAGTGAGGGGGATACTGCTTCTTTAATGATCATTCTGATAATGGTGAAGGCAGCGACTGTGATTATCAGGGAGTTTCATCATCTCCTCAATGTTTTAACCAAGTCGAATTGAACACCCTCGTCATGGAAATCAATGTGTCTAAAGAAGGTCAGAATTACTCGCCTCCAGATTTCAACACTGAAATTTACTGGAGCAAGGAACCACAATCACACTTTACCGTAAAAGACAAAAGAATTTCGTACCCTTTTTCAATCAAGGATGAAATCTCGTATTCTATCACGATGTTAAAGGTATTCTAGAAAAAAATTGGCATTCTAAATTATTCTCTGATCAACTGGTGCTTATTCATTGACAGATCTAAGGTAAATATGAAGAGTATTATTTTAGACCAATAGCAACAAATTTGGGTCCATACCGATCTTTCGTTCAGTAACATGCTGGAGCCCAACATTGGGCTTCTTTTACTTCCTTAAAAACTAAATACCGAGAATATATTCCTTTTTTCAATAAAAGCTGCTGTTATAGAGAAAAATAGAAGCTAGACTCTTAACGCGTTTGGATGGATAGAGAATTCGACGACGGGGGGGGGGATCTTTTCTCTTCGTCAATGAGTATTTCCAAAGATACAGCTTCGGTAAGTCTACTGTTTTGAGTCATTGCTAAAGATGAATTTTAAATCTTCGGGAACAGTTTTGTAGGGGGGGGAGGAGGATAAGGCAATTTCGAATTTTGAAACAGGAAGGTAGAATAGTTTTCTCTGATGCTTATAAAAAAGAACAAGTTGTGTTTTTTTCTTTTTTTGTCAGTCATTCAACAGGTTTCACTATATTCCATAGTTCATGTTTCACTATATACATTTCATTTTTTTATGTTTATTAATCTTTATTATGTACATTTTTTTATTATATATATTTTTATATATTTTTTTATTTATGTATTTTTTATAGTATATCATTTATATTTTATTTATTTATGTTTTTTATATTTTTTCCATTTTTTTTTTTATTCTTTCATGTTTTTCCAATTTTTAGAGCATGAAATGAGGTATTTATAACCATAACTTTTGGACCAGTCTTAGGAAACAATACTCTTAATATGTACAAATATTTCCATCAAATGATATGTGGTTTTTTATCTGCGATTTTTAGAACTTGAAACCACACAAGAGCAATTCTATATGCTTAAATTGTGACAAGGTGTAACGTGTAACAAATTTACATCTGCCTTTATAATTGGTAATGTCGGTAAATCCCAGCCAATCATTAATCTGAAAATAACCATATGACGTTACGCGACGGGTCCCTGAAGTGGGTATTACTCCATTGTAAGATAAGATTCAGCTGGTTTATGATCCTCACATGAGAGTATATATTTAATTTTCTTGATACAGTTCGTCCGATAGGCTCTGCTAATAGTAAGTACCAATTACAGTGAAGATGAAACCTGATTATGAATAGGTTAAGTGTAGACTTACGCAACTATATACGGGAAAAATTAGTAAAAATGGAAAAATAGTTCCTAATGAAAAAGACTTCCATATACAGTTAGATATTTTTTGGTGGCAGCAGGTACTAAATTCAAAAAAAACGTAGGGTGTAATTGTGGTATTACACCCTACTGTGGTATTAGAGGAAATGCTCTTAAAATTTTTTCATAATATTTGAGCCACTGATCTATATATGTGCAACTGAATGATATGAAATTATGTGATAACCATGATAGTTGCAGTGTTCCCCAGGGGTCCCCTCTCGGCCCTCTTTTCTTCTCAATATATATTAGTGACATCCATCAATCATTCTGTGATTTGACAACAAATGTTGGAAATGGAGACGAAACGTATAAACCTAGGAAATCTCTTGTCCTGTTTGGTGATGATATGAATTTTTCAGTTGCGGAGCGCACCGAAGCTCAGCTTTAGGGACACTGAATACTGATACAGAAAAATGGCGGAAATGGCTAAAGCGAACCAAGCTGACAATAAATCAAAGACAATTAGAGCTCAGTGTTTGGGGCAGATCACCTTCATATTACCCCTAGGTGCAAGAACTCACAGTAGGAAACTCGACAATAAGACTCCAGAAGTCTGTGAAATACCTGGGCGTAATAATTGATGAAACACTAAGTTTTTCAGAGCATGTACAGTGTATATCGTCGAAAGTAGCAAGGAATATAAGTATAATAAGGAAGCTAAGGCATCAGTTTCCGCAGAAAGTTTTGCGTCTTTTATATTTTTCATTAGTCCATCCTTATCTACTATACTGATTTTCTGTTTGGTCTGGAGCATTTTATGTTCACCTGAAACCTTTGCGTATTTTCCAGAGCTTAGCTGTACGGGCTATTATGAAATTGTTAAACCTGCCATACATACAGACATTTATTCGCGAGTCTGTATTTTACCGTTTTCAGGGTTGTGCTGATTTTATAAGCTACAACTAATGTATGATATTATTAATAATATTGCTCCAATGTGTCTTCATCATATGTTTGAGACAGCTGCTGATGTCCATGGGCAATTAACGAGACAGGTTGGTATGTGTAGAAGGCCGATTAGTGTTTGCGAGGTCTGCTTTCTCTGCTCGTTATATTCTTCCGGTGCTGTGGTCTCAGACGCCATCTTCTATTAGGGATATTGCTGAAAGGTCTGGCTTCCGTGAGCAGTTGAAGCACCATTGCCTGCAGGTTTATGATTTTTTTTTTTTTCATGGAGTTCTATATGTTTAATATGTTTTATATATAATTTTTTGTTTTGTTGTGAAATAGAAACCCGAATGCACTGATGTAAGTGGATGTAAGTTTTTTTTGGAATGGCAATACAAGCCTATGTTACTGGGCTTCATGCTTTTTTGTTGATTTTTTGGTGAATAAATTATATCTCCAATGGAAAAAAAATTAAATATAAAAATTAATTTTTTTTAAACGGCAAATTCCATTGCCCCCCCCCCCATGAACATATTGGCTAGTGACGCCTCTGTTAGTAGATGCCAAAATAAAAAGAAGAAATGTGGACGAAAAACCAACAAAAAATACCCTATAAACATAAGGCGCCATGCAGCTTAAGAATGTGTAGCTTTCCTTTGGAGGTGTTGTTGTCTTTGGGATCCAATAGATCGTTAATGTTTGAATTTTTACAAAAAAGCTTCATCAAATTTTACTAATTAGTTTTCCTTATTTATTTTCACGTTTCAACTTGGCAACACTGACAAATTGTGATGCAACCCCAAAACTTCAGCATTTTGAAACAACAAAAAGAATAGAAAATTCTGGTTTCAGATATCATGGGCCCAGAAGGTTTTTTTATGTCCTTGGTGATTGAAAATTAATTAGCAATGGATAGCATTTTTTTTTTTTTTACTGGGGCTGTAATTGACTGACTGGAAGTTCCCTCTAACATGTTATCATAGTCCAGCGGCTGGACGCCTGCGTAGTATACATGACGTCAGGTGATTGAGCTTCACAGGTAGTAGATTTTTAACTGCTAATTTCTACCATCCTGAAAAAAATTTTAAATGAAGAAAACCTATTTTTAGCAAATGTTGTCCGAAATTTCTCAGTTGCGAAGTTTTCATGAAAGTGACAGTGGCTAATAACCAATCGATATAATAAGACCAGTTAGCATAAGTAGAGTGTCTAACTCAAAATAAAAAAAAATCTAGACTACCTAGATTTTCTAGGCAAAAAATCTAGGTAGTCTAGTCTAATAGTCTAGGTAGAAAAAAAATTAACTATAGACGAAGACAAAGCTTTCTTTGACTTAACTGAAAAGCCACTTAAGGATTTAACTTAACTTTCGTTTTCCTAGCGTCAAAAGGAAGATATCTAAAAACAGGAGTTAAATACGAATCTAGACAAAGGGATTTTTTCAAGATATTTAGGAATTTCTGCGCATGCCTTTCGTCTATTCTAATGGAACACGTGAGAAACTTAGAACTCAAACACCTCCCACACGACTTAAATTTAATGTTAATTCGCCTTAATTATTTTGATTTTTCTGCTTTCAAAGAATACTTTGCTATTTCATACAAAAGATATCTTTAAAGCAATAGTCGATTATAGAAAATCCTGTCCCATTCCTGCAACTAAAAACTCATCAAAGCGTTAAACGAAAGCACTGATATCGGCAAACTTTGCATCTCCGTCGTACACCTTAAAGAATTTTGCTGGGGCCATATCTCCGTCGTAATTGGCGTAATAAGCGTTATAGGGATTCTACACCTTAGGAGGCTTATTCACAAGTCATAGAGATCAGAATTCACCTTGTCTAAAATAATGTATATGACAATTAAAAGGTATAGGACCAATAGCCATTCCGTGACTGTGACCGGGGCATTACTTCAATACTAAGATAAATAAGATAGAGACAAAAAAGGTGTAGTCTTCTACTTTAGTATTAATATGGTTATTCGTCTTATTCATGTTAATACCCAAAAAAGAAGAATCCTTATTCACCAATTAAGACGGGATTTATTTCCAACAAAATTTACAAGAATAATAATTTATAGTTTTAATTTTCAATCTAATCCAGCTACAAATAGGTACGGCTTTCTTTTTTCCATTTGGAGATGCAATGTACGAGTTCAATTGTACAGAGAGAAGAAACATTTAAGCCATCAAAGCCCCACTCCCACCTCCACATAATGTCTGAATATAGTAAAATTAAATATAACTTCAAGTATTAATTATATTAAACATACACATCTAACAAGAATAAATACAAATCAAAGAGCGTTAAAACTTTTAGAGACTACGATATATGCTTTAACTGAAAAACTAGACACGTATACGGAGGGAGGCCTTCGGGCCTGCACATAGCCCCCTCCCTAGAAATCTCAAAATGCTTGCAATTTCTCAGATATCTTTGCTCGTATATAGTTTGCCTATGTTTATTGTTTTAATAAATTAATTTTGAAGCATTTCAAATTAATATATAAAATATATATATATATAAATATATAAAATATATATATATATAAATTTATATATATATATATAAATATATATATAAATATGTAAACATACATATAGGCCTATGCGATATATGTATAGTTTTTTTTGCGTTTCTTTTTTCTTTTTTTTTTGAAATACGGATTTAGCTCATGGAAGTTCGTGATAGTCGAACTACAGTTTACTGAAAAAAACATTATTTAAAGTTCAGCTACTATGAACCATGGCTCGCTCTTTACTATGTTGCTAAAATTTTCAACCATGATTTTAGGCTATTTGACAGCGACTTGTGAAATAAAGAAAGTGCAAAATTTTAGCACACGCAACGAGCTATTAGATTATGCGTGTCCTTTTATAACAAACCACGGGAATTATTTGAGGTCATTTTTGCAATATTTTTTTACGTCTTTTTTACAGATTCGTATTTCAAATAAAAAAAATAGAAACGCAATATATATATATATATATATATATATATATATATATATATATATATATATATATATATATATATATATATATAGGTTGCTAGCGGTAGCTAGCAACCTAGTAAGAGACGATCACGTCCAATGTTAAGAAATATAAAAACCATTACTCCTAAAAAAAAGAGTCAGATCAAAACAAAAAGTACACCATTAGAACCGCCTTGTCCGAAACCCCAGTATAGGAAACTTTCTGTCCATTGACTTGTACAACAAGGGAAATATATTGGCGTGAAAATCAAGAAAAGTGACAGCTACTACAACATTCTGCCTAAACGGCATATTTTTTTTTCTTTCTTTCTTTTCAACAGATAGCTTGGCACTGGAACATCGTAGAGAGTTGTTCAATGTCTCATTTTAAAGGATATGAATTGGGTTAAAAAATCTTTTGTAACTAAAATAAATTATTTCTAAAAGAGAATAAATTTTTCACTAAAAACTGCATTTTTGATATCTTTTGATACTACAGTCTTTTCAAAGATATTGGATTTTTGTAAATAAATCATAATCGTATACCAGCGGTAAGATTTGAACCTACGCCTCCAAAGAGACTGGTGGCTAACAACAGCCCCTTGGACCACTCGGCCAAGCTGCCTCTCATAACTATATATGTGAATCCGGGTTGCAGCATACATATAGGATCGATACTGGAAATAGGATTTATTGATAGTTATATTAAAAAACAAACTATAACCTGTAGTAATTGAACTCTAAAGCACACCATTAGATTACTATGAAGGATGGGTCTAGTCAATTACTTACTAGGTTGCTAGCTACCGCTGCAACCCGGATAGATGGGAATTATGTACGTTAAATTGGAATCAAGGCTGTCGAGATGGCTGAAACCTGGTAAAGAATAAACCATGGCACATTTTGGATTTAGTCAGCTGCCTCATTCTTTAAAGTTCGTCTCTTACTATCCCAAATAAGAAAAAGCCAAAGGCTTTTTCCTGTTTGTAATCTGGGTTGCAGCGGTAGCTAGCCATTTTATCCGGGTGGCAGTGGTATCTCGCAACCTAGTAAGAGACGATCACGCCCCTTAGTAAAAATTATAGTAACCCATAACTCCTGAAAAAAGATTCAGATCAAAATAAGAAGTACACTATTGGAGCCGCCTAGTCCAAAACCTCTATATGACATTATATTCGTATCTCTTTTTACATCATGAATGACATTATAATCGTATATAGGTTATAACCATATATGACGTAATAAGTGAATGCAATATTTATACACGTTTATATCTCGACAAGTTATAATCAGGATTCAATTGTTACTGTAGGATTCAGCTTTTTATTTGAATCTGGAAACAATACTGATTGTCAAGGTACTGATTGTCACGAACTTTGAGGTATAAAGATAAGTTCCAGAATTTCCTGAAATCTTATCTGCAGTATTCTCTGCAGTGAAAAAAGGCTCCCCTTCTTTTTTCTTATGAGCTCTTACATAGACATAGGGTTTACTGAGACCGAGATCGCTGGTATAATAATGGTATTTTAGTGAGACCTCTTGCATGATTTTTCGACTCATTCTCTTGTCATATAGATAATGCATAATATTTCCTTCAAAATCATAATCGTTTGTCTCTCCTGCATAGGTTTGAAATTCACCTCTCAATTTACCACCTATTTCCTGTTCAAAACCATTTTCAGAGGGGAAGGATGTTCTTCACTCCCAAAATCAAATGTGACTTTCCCTAAGCCTCCCATATGCACTGCTATTCCCCTTTAGTATCCTATCTGTCGGATAAAGTCAGTATCCCCCTTTGGAAAAACAAAATAGCTTCATTGTCTGATGAGAGGCAAACACAATTCATAATGTAACGATATTTGTATTAGAATCGTTACCGTAGACAGGCTTGGAATCAAATCCTTTATGTCTTAGGGATCGTCTCGTTACCATTGCGCTACGGCAACTGTCAGTTTACAAGATATTATCAAACACATCATGATTTTGCAAACAAAATGATGGGTGACGTCATAATCAAAGGTTACAACCATCATGGTAGAAGGGCAAGCTGCAACCTAATAAAGGACAAACCAAAGCACTTTGTAACAATAAAAATAGCTAAGTAGATTATTTCTTACGAAGATTAGCACGAATGCTACCCCAAATGCTATTATTTGATTTATGTCACACTGGTTTCTTACCTTTGAGGTTTTAACTTTTACTTTTCCTTTATGCAAGTCTTCTGTTGATTAAACTCAGCAGTGTAAATTTTAATATTTAACATTAACAAATTAATATGGTTCACATTGGTGTTGCATTTTGAAGGTTTGATTAAGGCAAGGTACAGATTTAACCTTACCCTATAGTTTGGTGACAATTTAATAAGGGAAAACGACCTAAGGGCCGATAATGATTAACCATTTCTCATCGGCTGTTTTATCAGATTTGATGTTTATGATTGACCGTAAAGGTTTACTATACATATTTGATGGTTATGATTGACCCCCCCCCCCCCCCCTGCCCTACCATATTTAAGGTAGAGATGTGTTGAAGGTACAGATTTAACCGTACGAAGGTTTTTTCGACCTATTTGAAGACCTAAGGCATAAAACTGCATTCGGAAATTGTTGAAACTCTAACTTTGTTGGTGTTAGGGATAATTTGCTACTTCTGACAGAAAACTTGTTATCTTGAGCGAAAAAATTGTTACTTCCAAGAAAAATTTGTTATCTTTGCTGGACAACTTACTAGTTCAAGAAGAAAACTTGCTATTACTAACAAAAAAAATGTTACTTATAAGAGAAGTTTGATAGTGTTAGGGAAAAGTTTGATAGTATTAAGGAAACAAGTTGATACTTCGAAGAGACAAATTTTTGCTGTCACGGAGTACTTGGTACTTTTGATCGAAAACGTATGATTTAGATGAAAAAGTAGCTGCGTCTAGGAAAAATTGGGAATCTCTGCTAGAAAACCCATTACTTCGGACCGGTAGCGTGTCTTAATTACCAGAAAATTGTTATTTTCAAAAGAAACTTCTCGTTTTTAATAGAAATCTTGGTACTATTAGCAGAAATTTGTTACTATTAGGAATTTCTATCTAGAGCTGCTACCTAACGGCATCACTTGCAACTAAGTTCAGTTTGTTCCGAAAAGATTCAGAAGAGAATTTAGAATCTGTCTGGGGGGTAATAGAGGGAAGTCACACTGACATCAGTTAGGTGGAGAGTTCTCGCCGTGCCGATTAGGTGGATGTGTAAGCAATATTTTTGATTAGATTATAGCTTTTTTATAAAAGCTTTAAAGCTGTGTCCAAGGCTGATTTACTTTCATTATTGCTGGTTTAGAATGACATAAATGAATTTCGATTCAAATAGAAAAATATGTATGAATACTCCCGATGTGTTTTGCTATTTGTGCCTGAAGTATACTTTTCAAAGAAACAGGAAACTGATTACTAACTTTGTGAAGAAAGCATACCTTGGCTATTATGGTATCAAACTTGGAGACAAGGATAAGACATGGCACCACATACCGTCTGCAAAACTATGTGACAGTGGACTACGGTAAAAAGAAAAAGTTTCAAGTTCGGTGTGCCGATGGTTCAGAGGGCACCGAGAAACCATACTGATGACTGCTATTTCTATGTCGTAAATTTAACGGAAAAAACATCCGAAATGACCAGTTGCTCACTATGACAAGGTACCAATACCAGCATTTCAGCTACCAGAGCTCAGTGAGACGGATACGGCTTCTTTAATGATCATTCTGATAATGGTGAAGGCAGCGACTGTGATTATCAGGGAGTTTCATCATTTCCTCAACGTTTTAACCAAGTCGAATTGAACACCCTCGTCAGGGAAATCAATGTGTCTAAAGAAGGTCAGAATTACTCCCCTCCAGATTTCAACACTGAAATTTACTGGAGCAAGGAACCACAATCACACTTTACCGTAAAAGACAAAAGAATTCCGTACCCTTTTTCAATCAAGGATGAAATCTCGTATTCTATCACGATGTTAAAGGTATTCTAGAAAAAAATTGGCATTCTAAATTATTCTCCGATCAACTGGTGCTTATTCATTGACAGATCTAAGGTAAATATGAAGAGTATTATTTTAGACCAATAGCAACAAATTTGGGTCCATACCGATCTTTCGTTCAGTAACATGCTGGAGCCCAACATTGGGCTTCTTTTACTTCCTTAAAAACTAAATACCGAGAATATATTCCTTTTTTCAATAAAAGCTGCTGTTATAGAGAAAAATAGAAGCTAGACTCTTAACGCGTTTGGATGGATAGAGAATTCGACGACGGGGGGGGATCTTTTCTCTTCGTCAATGAGTATTTCCAAAGATACAGCTTCGGTAAGTCTACTGTTTTGAGTCATTGCTAAAGATGAATTTTAAATCTTCGGGAACAGTTTTGTAGGGGGGGGGGGGAGGATAAGGCAATTTCGAATTTTGAAATAGGAAGGTAGAATAGTTTTCTCTGATGCTTATAAAAAAGAACAAGTTGTGTTTTTTTCTTTTTTTTTGTCAGTCATTCAACAGGTTTCACTATATTCCATAGTTCATGTTTCACTATATACATTTCATTTTTTTATGTTTATTAATCTTTATTATGTACATTTTTTTATTATATATATTTTTATATATTTTTTTATTTATGTATTTTTTATAGTATATCATTTATATTTTATTTATTGATGTTTTTTATATTTTTTCCATTTTTTTTTTATTCATTCATGTTTTTCCAATTTTTAGAGCATGAAATGAGGTATTTATAACCATAACTTTTGGACCAGTCTTGGGAAACAATACTCTTAATATGTACAAATATTTCCATCAAATGATATGTGGTTTTTTATCTGCGATTTTTAGAACTTGAAACCACACAAGAGCAATTCTATATGCTTAAATTGTGACAAGGTGTAACGTGTAACAAATTTACATCTGCCTTTATAATTGGTAATGTCGGTAAATCCCAGCCAATCATTAATCTGAAAATAACCATATGACGTTACGCGACGGGTCCCTGAAGTGGGTATTACTCCATTGTAAGATAAGATTCAGCTGGTTTATGACCCTCACATGAGAGAATATATTTAATTTTCTTGATACAGTTCGTCCGATAGGCTCTGCTAATAGTAAGTACCAATTACAGTGAAGATGAAACCTGATTATGAATAGGTTAAGTGTAGACTTACGCAACTATATACGGGAAAAATTAGTAAAAAATGGAAAAATAGTTCCTAATGAAAAAGACTTCCATATGCAGTTAGATATTGTTTGGTGGCAGCAGGTACTAAATTCAAAAAAATACGTAGGGTGTAATTGTGGTATTACACCCTACTGTGGTATTAGAGGAAATGCTCTTAAAATTATTTCATAATATTTGAGCCACAGATCTATATATGTGCAACTGAATGATATGAAATTATGTGATAACCATGATAGTTGCGGTGTTCCCCAGGGGTCCCCTCTCGGCCCTCTTTTCTTCTCAATATATATTAGTGACATCCATCAATCATTCTGTGATTTGACAACAAATGTTGGAAATGGAGACGAAACGTATAAACCTAGGAAATCTCTTGTCCTGTTTGGTGATGATATGAATTTTTCAGTTGCGGAGCGCACCGAAGCTCAGCTTTAGGGACACTGAGTAATGATACGGAAAAAGTGGAGAAATGACTAAGGCTAAATAAGCTGAAAGTAAATCAAAGCAAATCGGGGTTCGTTGTCTGGGGTAAATCGCCTTCATATTATCCCTGGTTGCAAAAAATTACATTAGGAGACTCGACAATAAGCCGTCAGAAGTCAGTGAAATACCTAGGTGTAATAATTGATGAAAGACTAAGTTTTTCAGAGCATTTACAGTGTATATCGTCGAAAGTAGCAAGGAATATAGGTATAATAAGGAAGCTAAAGCACCAGTTTCCACAGAAAGTTTTGCGTCTTTTATATTTCTCATTAGTCCATCCTTATTTACTATACTGTTGTTCTGTTTGGTCTGGAACATTTTATGTTCACCTGAAACCTTTGCGTGTTCTCCAGGACTCAGCTGTGCGTGCTATTAATGAAATCGATAGACTTGCCTCAGTTAGAAATATTTTTCCACGAGTCCGTATTTTACCGTTTTCAGGGTTGTGCTTATTTTATAAGCTTAAACTAATGTATGATATTATTAATAATACTACTCCAATGTGTCTTCATCATATGTTTGAGACAGCTGCTGATGTCCATTGGCAATTAACGAGACAGGTTGGTATGTATAGCAGGCCGATTAGTGTTTGCGAGGTCTGCTTTCTCTGCTCGTTATATTCTTCCGGTGCTGTGGTCTCAGACGCCATCTTCTATTAGTGATATTGCTGAAAGGTCTGGCTTCCGTGAGCAGTTGAAGCACCATTGCCTGCAGGTTTATGATTTTTTTTTTTCATGGAGTTATATATGTTTAATATGTTTTATATATAATTTTTTTGTTTTGTTGTGAAATAGAAACCCGAATGCACTGATGTAAGTGGATGTAAGTTTTTTTTTGGAATGGCAATA